>NC_074671.1:8336717-8636717 GCF_029448725.1 Salvelinus fontinalis
TGCTAACATGCAGTTAAAATTCATAATTTTTATGTGGCATATAGTTGTTATCTAATGTGTCTAATTATAGGCACAAGGTCTTCTATTCTATTCAATAATCCTGTTGTTCTTAGCCTCTGATCTTTGGTGTACGAAACGCCCATTTTGTACACACACACACACACACACACACACACACACACACACACACACACACACACACACACACACACGGGCCGATTAGAGAGTTTGCTTGAGTTTATCAGTAAACATATCCAGATGCCACAGACAAGGAAATCCTAATGAGAGAAAAACATCCCTCGTCACCACATGGCACAATGGGGGTTTCAGGTGATGGAAAACAGCCCTTCTGGATGACAGTTAGTAGAAATCTGTCCAAGGTCCCTCTCTTCGAATAAGGAAAACAAATATACACAGCCTTACTGTCTTTCCTTTCATTTCCCTTTTCTTTCTCTTATTTTTGGTCTCTCCATCCCTCTGTAGCCAGGTCGGGGTTAAACCTATCCCTTCTCCATTAATGAGACCTTGTGTGTGAGGAGAAACTTTTCCACTGGCCCAGGGGCTTGCTTGAAGCAATGCTTTCTCTCTCTCTCACTCCTTGCCCCTCTCCCTCCTCCACCCCTCTCTCTCCTTCCCTCCTGGCCATACTAACACCTTATGTGAAGCCTCTCTCTTGGTTCTTGGCGCTGGGTGACACAGACACTTGGGTTTAAGCTCAACACTGTGTGAATATCACAGAGATTGCAGTGAGGTGATATACTTCCTGGCTAAATCCTATCAACAGCTTAGGGTCAGGCTGGGGTCAACACGGCTAGATGGTGGAGAGAGAGAGAGACAGAGAGAGAGAGAGAGAGACAGAGAGAGAGAGAGAGAGAGAGAAAGAGAGACAGAGAGAGAAAGAGAGACAGAGAAAGAGAGAGAGAGAAAGAGAGACAGAGAAAGAGAGACAGAGAAAGAGAGAGAGAGAGAGAGAGAGAGAGAGAGAGAGAGAGAGAGAGAGAGAGAGAGAGAGAGAGAGAGAGAGAGAGAGAGAGAGAGAGAGAGAGAGAGAGAGAATATTCAGCACCTAATCAATCAAACCAAGATACATTATCCATGTAACATATCTAGGAATGATACCTGCTGCCAATATTATCTACCCGTACCTAGAACTGGTCAAATAAAGAACAAAAGAGAAAGAAAGTGAGAGATAGTGGGTGATGAAATAGTGTGTTTGTTGCTCGCAGTGGAGGGGGAATTATAGTGTGTTTGTTGCTAGCAGTGGAGGGGGAATTATAGTGCTGCATGTGTTGCAGTTTAGCACTGAGCCTTGCTGCAGAGAGTGTGTGTGTGTGTGTGTGTGTGTGTGTGTGTGTGTGTGTGTGTGTGTGTGTGTGTGTGTGTGTGTGTGTGTGTGTGTGTGTGTGTGTGTGTGTGCTGTGTATCCTCACTGTATTGCATGTGATCCCTCCCATAGAGCAGGTTATGAGGCGAGACCATCTGTAAATGTCCATGGTTCCGCCCATCACACTCCACAGTGGACCGTTTAGCAGATTCACGAGCCTTAAAATAATGTGGGGAAGTGCTGGCAACCTCCCTCAGCACATTCACTGGATACAGTTTTTAAATATAAATTCTATTATTTTTTATATGCAGCCGTGTATTCTACAAGGTGCACTTGTGATATGCATGGGAGATATCACAGTAGAACTAGCTATTAAAAGGCCTAGTGTGGTCAAAACTATTATTTCTTATGTTTTAGTTAAGATATTTCACCCGAGAAGCCCGGTGTTTGGAGGATAAATTGGCACAGTGTTGTTAAGCCCGAGACAAAGACCAATATATCCTCCAAAACACCGGCTTCGAGGGCATTATCACTTTTATACAACGAGTTACCAACATATTCAAATAATGATTGACCTATTTTCATTAAAAACGTTATTTTGATAAATTTATTGATACTATTTCATCCTTCCACAAGATATAGTCCAGAAAACAAATCTAGTGTTGCTTCCCAAGCCAGCTGGTCGTTCGTTCTAGTGGTTCGGTTGCCAGAGACCCGATCTAGTCGTTCAGTCTTTGGTTCTGTATCTATGGACACGACCCAGTCGTTCGTTCTAAATTTTCCATTGCCATACTGGCTGTCAACGTTCTTCTCACTTGCCCGCTAGCTAGCTAACCAACGATGGCTAACTTACAGTCACGTCAAACAGCGCTGCCAGAATAACAACAGTAGCTGCATTTGTATTTGTTTAAGCTGTTTTCTAGTGACATTTCTATGGGTACATCCATAACAATGAGCTAATGAGGCGTGATTTCACCTGGCATAGAAAATGTGCTCTCTCGTTAGGACACTGTTGTCCAGAGGAACTAGACAACAACACAGCTAACACAATAACCTCAAACTGAAGCTGGAAAGACTGCTAACTAGCTGTACTTCGTTTCGTTTGACATATTTTCAATTTCCATTTCTTTGTATATATCCATAAAAATTATGCCAGCTGATTCATGATTTCGACTGGCTGAGAAACGCTGCCTGACTCCCGATCCCTAAACGTTCATTACTATGGGACAGTTGGGACAGTTTTAAGCTGGACTTCTGTACCGCACTTTGTGACATCAGCTGATGTAAGAAGGGCTTCATAAATAAATTAGATTGGTTGATTTGATGGTTGGAGATCGAATTTGAATATTGAAACAATGTTGCAAATGTCAAAGAGACATACAGCAAAGGTTTATACAAATCTCAGCTACTGAAAGCTAAAAGTTAGTCTAAAAGAGATGTGAGATAATGTCTAGATGCTTTATATACAATTGAAGTCAGAAGTTTACATACGCTTAGGTCTGAGTCATTAAAACTCGTTTTTTAACCACTCCACAAATTTCTTGTTAACAAACTATAGTTTTGGCAACAATACTTTGTTCATGACACAAGTAATTTTTCCAACAATTGTTTACAGACAGATTATTTTACTTATTATTCACTGTATCACAATTCCAGTGGGTTAGAAGTTTACATACGCTAAGTTGACTGTGCCTTTAAACAGCTTGGAAAATTCCAGAAAATGATGTCATGGCTTTAGAAGCTTCTGATAGGCAAGTTGACATTATTTGAGTCAATTGGAGGTGTACTTGTGGATGTATTTCAAGGCCTGCCTTCAAACTCAGTGCCTATTTGCTTGACATCATGGGAAAATCAACAGATATCAGCCAAGACCTCAGAATTCTTTTTTAGACCTCCACAAGTCTGGTTCATCCTTGGGAGCAATTTACAAACGCCTGAAGGTACCACGTTCATCTGTACAAACAATAGTACGCAAGTATAAACACCATGAGACCACACAGCCTTCATACCGCTCAGGAAGGAGACGCGTTCTGTGTTCTAGAGATGAACATATTTTGTGCGAAAGGTGCAAATCAATCCCAGAACAACAGCTGTGAAGATGCTGGAGGAAACAGGTACAAAAGTATCTATAGCCACAGTAAAAACGAGTCCTTTATCGACATAACCTGAAGGGCTGCTCAGCAAGGAAGAAACCACAGCTCCAAAACCGCCATAAAAAAGCCAGACTACAGTTTGCAACTGCACATGGAGACAAAGATCATACTTTTTGGAAAAATGTCCTCTGAAATTATGAAACAAAAAAATAACTGTTTGGCCATAATGACCATCGTTATCTTTGGTGGAAAAAGGGGGAGGCTTGCAAGCCGAAGAACACTATCCCAACAGTGAAGCATGGGGGTGGCAGCATCATGTTGTGGGTGTGCTTTGCTGCAGGACGGACAGGTGCACTTCACAAAATAGATGGCATTATGAGGAAAGAAAATTATGTGGATATATTGAAGCAACATCTCAAGACATCAGTCAGGAAGTTAAAGCTTGGTCGCAAATGGGTCTTCCAAATGGACAATGACCCCAAGCATACTTCCAAAGTTGTGGCAAAATGGCTTACGGACAATAACGTCAAGGTATTAGAGTGGCCATCACAAAGCCCTGGCCTCAATCATATAGAAAAACTGTGGGCAGAACTGAAAAAGGTTGTGCGATCAAGGAGGCCTATAAAACTGACTCAGTTACACCAGCTCTGTCAGGAGGAATGGGCCAAAATTCACCCAACTTATTGTGGGAAGCTTGTGGAAGGCTACCCGAAACGTTTGACCCAAGTTAAATAATTTAAAGGCAATGTTACCAAACACTAATTGAGTGTATGTGAAACTTCTGACCCATTGGGAGTAATAAAAGCTGAAATAAGTCATTCTCGCAACTATTATTCTAACATTTCACATTCTTAAAATAAAGTGGTGATCCTAACTGACCTAAAACATGTAATTTTTACTAGGATTAAATGTCAGGAATTGTGAAACCCGAGTTTAAATGTATTTGGCTAAGCTGTATGTAAAGTTCCGACTTCAACTGTAGTGGAGATCAAGTTTATAACTGATGAAACAGTGGATTGCTCTGTCAGATGGAACAGAGTAAATAGGCATTTTAACGTCATAGATTTAGCTGGTGGTAACTTGTGGAAGAGACACCGGCTGGAATGCACTTTTAACCAATCAGCATTCAGGATTAAACCCACCCGTTTTATAAATTATATTGTACAACAGCTGATGAAACACTAAATACCGTAAAAGTGTTATTTCCTGATAGTTGCTGATTAAAAATACAATCTACACAGGACCTTCTAATCAGAAGGTTTGCATGGGCGGGAGTTTTGGCTTTCCATTGTGACATCACCATACGGTAAATTGGTTACCTGTAACGGCTTTCTTCCTGGGGTGAAGGAGAGGACCAAAATGCAGCGCGGCTAGTGTTCAACATGATTTAATAAAGAATATATATGAACACTACAAACAACAAAACAAGACATGTGAAAACCGAAACAGTCCTATCTGGTGCAGAACACAAAGACAGAAGACAACCACCCACAATCCCCAACACAAAACAAGCCACCTATATATGATTCTCAATCAGGGACAACGATTGACAGCTGCCTCTGATTGAGAACCATATTAGGCTGAACACAGAAACAGACAAACTAGACACACAACATAGAATGCCCACCCAGCTCACGTCCTGACCAACACAAAACAAGCAAAACACACAAGAACTATGGTCAGGACGTGACATTACCAATAACAAAGAGAGTTACAAACCTTTTCTGCCAGCTTTCAGTTTTGCCCTCCCCACTCCCAGACACTCCCAGACACTCCCGGGCAATGCCAGGCAATGCCGAGCAGTCCCAGGCAGTACAAGCAAAATTATTGCTGGAGAAATAGTTTAACTATCTATCTATCCATTCATCCATCTATCACTTTCTCAGGAAGGGATCTTCTTATTGTGGCAAATCTTAAAAATAAAGTTTTCTGGATATATATTGGTATGGTGGTAAGTAGAAATTAGCAAGTGAATTCCTCAGACCGCAAGTCCAAACAACAATGTCCACAGACAGCGAAGCTCAACATGTTTCATTCCAGGTTGAATCTGCATCAGCATCTCTCAAATAGTTTCCCCAGTGCTTACAGCAATACATTGGTTTCCATAACACAACTGATCAAATGATTGCCTGTATTTCATTGATATAAAATAGCTATAGAGTAACATAATAGCAGCATGCATTAAAAGTCAAGATAAAGTAAATCTCGTCACGCCATCCTAGCTGTTGCCTGTGGTTGTCCGTACCAGGCAGTAACGGGCAGTACGTGATAGAAGTAGTCTTAAGTCTGGTCTGATCTGGAGCTCAGCAGTTCCTAGAGAGCCAGAGACTCAGCCTTCCAGTTCAGCAGAGAAGTTGAAGTCACGCTAAGCCACGCTTGGTTAGCAATAATAGGGTTGATTCAATCCCCAGTCTTCCTGCTCGAAGTACTTTATTACCCCCCCCCCCCCCCCCCCCCCCCCCCCCAGAGTTCTTGTTGTCTGGGAAGGAGGACACTTTTAGACTGTACTGCAACATGTTAATATTAAAAACCTCAATATCAAGATGTTTAGGTTTGACAGAAACAATCAAGGATAATGTTTTATTGTACAGTACATTAATGTAGGTGAGTTTTATATCATCCAGACAACATTTTGGAGACAACTCTGGACCACTATGAGTGAACCAACAACAAACTCCACCGCTTCACTACAGTCAATGATCTGTTATGGAGCTGAATTTCAAACAGCTTTTCTAATAACTAGAGTAGCGGAATCAACTGTGGGCAAATGAGTGTCTAATGAGTGTCTCAATAGCCCTTCAGCCGCTGTATGGAAGACTACGTTCATTGTGCGATACAGTCTGCTATCAGCCGGTTTCTGCAGCAAGGCAGAGACAGTACAGCAAGGTCTATTTCCCAGGCTCTCCTCTCTGATACATCCCTGGTGATTTGACACTGACTGAGAGAGACTACACTTCCAGCTTTTCTCCTTCACTCTCTTTCTCTCTCCTCTCTTTCTTTCTCCATCTCTCTCCCCCGTTCCTTAGTGATGTGGACACCGATGAACTTGAAGCTCTTAACATGCACGCAGCCCTGAGGGGACCCCGTGTTGAGGATCAGCGTGGCAGATGTGTTGCTGCCTACCCTTCTCACCTGGGGGCGGCCCGTCAGGAAGTCCAGGATCCAGTTGCAGAGGCAGTTGTTCAGTCCCAGGGTCCTTAGCTTAGTGAGGAGCTTGGAGGGAACAATGATTTTTGAACGCTGAGATGTAGTCAATGAACAGCATTCTCACATAGGTGTTCCTCTTGTCCAGGCGGGAAAGGGCAGTGTGGAGTGCAATAAAGATTGCATCGTCTGTGGATCTATCGGGGAGGTATGTGAATTGGAGTGGGTCCAGTGTATCTGTTTTGATGGTGTACATGACCAGCCTTTCAAAGCATTAGACAGGTTACCTTGGCGTTCTTTGGCACAGGCACTATGGTGGTCTGCTTGAAACATTTAATACAGACTGGGTCAGGGAGAGGCTGAAAATGTCAGTGAAGACGCTTGCAAAGTGTCACACGCACGCACTCACACACGAACATGTTACCGTACAGATTGGAGTGTTATTCCGACTGGAAATCCCAGCGTATTCAGGTTATGATGAAATACAGAGAGAGAGAGAGAAAGAGAGAGAATACCCTCTCCACGTACCCTACCCAGGGTCCAGGTTGTACAGTAATTGTAGGGCAGATCTGGTCCTGTTACTGCTGCTACTCCTACGACTGCTATTGGTACTGCTACTATTGCTACTGCTACTATTGCTACTGCTACTATTACTACTATTGCTACTGTTACTACAACTACTACTACAACTACTACTACTACCGCTGCTACTACTAATGTTACTACTACAACTGCTAATGCTGCTACTATTGTTACTACTACAACTGCTGCTACTATTGCTACTACTACTACTACTACTACTATTGCTAATGCTGCTACTACTACTGCTCCTACTGCTACTACTACTGCTGCTAATGCTCCTACTGCTACTACTACTACTACTGCTACTACAACTACTGCTACTACCACGACTACTACTACTGCTACTACTACTACTACTACTACTACTGCTAATACTACTACTGCTCCTACTGCTACTACTACTACTGCTACTACTACTGCTGCTACTGCTGCTGCTACTGCTGCTGTTACTACCACGACTACTACTGCTGCTGCTACTACTGCTATAGCTACTGCTGCTACTACTACTACTGCTATACCTACTGCTGCTACTACTACTACTACTACTACTACTACTACTACTACTACTACTACTGCTGCTGCTACTACCACGACTACTACTACTGCTGCTATTGCTGCTGCTACTACCACGACTACTACTGCTGCTGCTACTACCACTACTACCACTGCTGCTACTGCTACTACTGCTGCTACTGCTGCTGATGCTACTACTGCTGCTACTACTACTGCTGCTGCTACTGCTGCTACTGCTGCTGCTGCTACTACTACTGCTACTACTACTGCTGCTGCTACTACTACTGCTACTGCTGCTAGTACTACGACTACTACCTCTACTCCTGCTACTACTACGACTACTACCTCTACTACTGCTGCTACTACTACTGCTACTGCTGCTGATGCTACTACTACTGCTACTACTACTGCTGCTGCTACTGCTGCTACTACTACTGCTACTACTACTGCTGCTGCTACTACTACTGCTACTGCTGCTAGTACTACGACTACTACCTCTACTCCTGCTGGTGCTACTACTACGACTACTACCTCTACTACTGCTGCTAGTACTACGACTACTACCTCTACTACTGCTGCTGATACTACCACTACTACTACTGCTGTTGCTGCTGCTACTGCTGCTGCTGCTACTGCTACGGCTTCTGCTACTACTACTACTACTGCTACTGCTACTACTGCTGCTGCAACAGTTACGTGAATACATTTGATTCCCCAGTAAAATGCTTCTGCTATCTGCTCACCTGATGGTCAATGTCACCCGAGACATCAGCTTTCAAGGAAAACAGATCTTTTTGCCCAACTTTGCATGACTTCTCATACAGCTGCAGCTGTACAGTGCCTTTCAAAAGTATAAAGTCCACCTCTGTGCAATCAAATTGTCACATGATCTCAGTATATATACACCTGTTCTGAACGGCCCCAGAGTCTACAACACCACTAAGCAAGGGGCACCACCAAACAAGCGGCAACATGAAGACCAAGGAGCTCTCCAAACAGGTCAGGGACAACGTCGTGGAGAAATACAGCTCAGGGTTGAGTTATAAAAAAATATCAGAAACTTTGAACATCCCAAGGAGCACCATTAAATCCATTATTAAAAAATGGAAAGAATATGGAAACACAACAAACCTGCCAAGAGAGGGCCACCCACCAAAACTCACGGACCAGGCAAGGGGGGCATTAATCAGAAAGGCAACAACGAGACCAAAGATAACCCCGAAGGAGCTGCAAAGCTCCACAGCGGAGATTGGAGTATCTGTCCATAGAACCACTTTAAGCCGTACACTGCACCGAGCTGGGCTTTACAGAATAGTTTCCAGAAAAAAGACATTGCTTAAAGAAAAAATAAGCAAACAGGTTTGGTGTTTGCCAAAAGACATGTGTGAGACTCCCCAAATATATGGAAGAAGGTACTCTGATCAGATGACAATAAAATTTAGCTTTTTGGCCACCAAGGAAAATTCTATGTCTGGCCCAAACCAAGACCTCTCATAAGCCGGAGAACATCAAGGTTCACCTTCCAGCAGGACAATGACCCGAAGCATACTGCTAAAGCAACACTCAAGTGGATTAAGGGGAAACATTTAAATGGCTTGGAATGGCCTAGTCAAAGCCCAGACTTCATTCCAATTGAGAATCTGTGTGTCAGGGTTGTGTGCGGAGAATATTTGGAGTCAAACGCAGGACACAGTGTTGAGCGAAACCACAGTGTTTTACTCAAATTTAAATGCACAATTCCACAAATGGAAAATAAACAGATACATACGCGTATCAACTACAACACCTAACGCACAAACAATCACGGACAAAACAGAAATGAAAGCCAGAGGGTTAAATAGGGAACATGATGGGGGAATTGAAACCAGGTGTGTATAATACAGACAAAACAAAACGAAACTGAAAAATGGATCGATGGTGACTAGAAAGCCGGTGACGTCGACCGCCGAACACCACCCGAACAAGGAGAAGGGCCGACTTCGGCGGATGTCGTGACACTGTGGTATGACTTAAAGATTGCTGTACACCAGCGGAACCCATCCAACTTCAAGGAGCTGGAGCAGTTTTGCCTTGAAGAATGGGCAAAAATCCCAGTGGCTAGATATGCCAAACTAATAGAGACAAACCCCAAGAGACTTGCAGCTGTAATTGCTGCAAAAAGGTGGCTCTACAAAGTATTGACTTTGGGAGTGTGAATAGTTATGCCAGCTCAAGTTTTCTGTTTTTTGGTCTTATTTCTTTTTTCACAATACAACATATTTTGCATCTTCAAAGTGGTAGGCATGTCGTGTAAATCAAATAATACAAACCCTCCAAAAATCTATTTTAATTCCAGGTTGTAAGGCAGCAAAATAGTAAAAATGTCAAGGGAGGTGAATACTTTCGCAAGCCACTGTAAAATGGGTTAAAGTTATGTCTGAGCACTGATGGAGGGATTGTGCATTCCTGGTGTAACTCAGGCAGTTGTTGTTGCCATCCTGTACCTGTCCCGCAGGTGTGATGTTCGGATGTACCGATCCGGTGCACGTGTTGTTACACGTGGTCTGCCACTGCGAGGACGATCAGCTGTCCGTCTTGTCTCCCTGTAGCGCTGTCTTAGGTGTCTCACAGAACAGACATTGCAATTTATTGCCCTGGCCACATCTGCAGTCCTCATGCGTCCTTGCAGCATGCCTAAGGCACGTTCACGCAGATGAGCAGGGACCCTGGGCATCTTTCTTTTGGTGTTTTTCAGAGTCAGTAGAAAAGCCTCTCTGGTGTCCTAAGTTTTCATAACTGTGACCTTAATTGGTAAGGTTATCGGAAAATAATACAGGAAAATGTATTTTAAAAAGATGTGTGTGTGTGTGTGTATATACACATATTTATATTTAACCCCCAAAATATATGGGAGATTGGAAATGATACAGACAATTACATTATAAAAGTAATATTAAAGCTGATCTACCCAACCCTTGGTGTGAAGAATCAGCGAGAGCCAGGCCCTCTCACACCTATAGAACCCATCCGGACCTTCTCAGACCTATAGGACCCATCTAGACCCTCTCAGACCTACAGGACCCTCTCAGACCTATAGAACCCATCTAGACCCTCTCAGACCTACAGGACCCTCTCAGACCTATATGACCCATCTAGACCCTCTCAGACCCATAGGACCCATCCAGACCCTCTCAGACCTATAAGACCCTCTCAGACCTACAGGATCCATCTAGACCCTCTCAGACCTATATGACCCATCTAGACCCTCTCAGACCAATAGGAACCACCCAGACCCTCTCAGACCTATAGGACCCATCCAGACCCTTTCAGACCTATAGGACCCTCTAAGACTTATAGGACCCTCTAAGACCTATATGACCCATCTAGACCCTCTCGGACCTATAGGACCCTCTCAGACCCTCTCAGACCCATAGGACCCATCCAGACCATCTCAGACCTTTAGAACCCATCTAGACCCTCTCAGACCTATATGACCCATCGAGACCCTCTCAGACCTATAAGACCCTCTCAGACCTATAGGACCCTCTAAGACCTATATGACCCATCTAGACCCTCTCGGACCTATAGGACCCATCCAGACCCTCTCAGACCTATATGACCCATCTAGACCCTCTCAGACCTATAGGACCCATCTAGACCCTCTCAGACCTATAGGACCCATCTAGACCCTCTCAGACCTATAGGACCCATCCACACCCTCTCAGACCTATACGACCCTCTCAGACCTATAGGACCCATCTAGACCCTCTCAGACCTATAGGACCCATCCAGACCCTCTCAGACCTACAGGACCCATCCAGACCCTCTCAGACCTACAGGACCCATCTAGACCCTCTCAGACCTATAGGACCCATCCACACCCTCTCAGACCTACAGGACCCATCTAGACCCTCTCAGACCCATAGGACCCTCTCAGACCTATATGACCCATCTAGACCCTCTCAGACCTATAGGACCCATCCAGACCCTCTCAGACCTATAGGACCCTCTAAGACCTATATGACCCATCTAGACCCTCTCGGACCTATAGGACCCTCTCAGACCCTCTCAGACCCATAGGACCCATCCAGACCATCTCAGACCTTTAGAACCCATCTAGACCCTCTCAGACCTATATGACCCATCGAGACCCTCTCAGACCTATAAGACCCATCCAGACCCTCTTAGACCTATAGGACCCATCTAGACCCTCCCAGACCTATAGGACCCATCTAGACCCTCTCAGACCTATAGGACCCATCTAGACCCTCTCAGACCTATAGGACCCATCCAGACCCTCTCAGACCTTTAGAACCCATCTAGACCCTCTCAGACCTACAGGACCCATCTAGACCCTCTCAGACCTATAGGACCCATCCACACCCTCTCAGACCTATAGGACCCATCTAGACCCTCCCAGACCTATAGGACCCATCCAGACCCTCTCAGACCTATATGACCCATCCACACCCTCTCAGACCTATAGGACACATCTAGACCCTCTCAGACCTATATGACTCTCTCAGACCTATACGACCCATCGAGACCCTCTCAGACCTATAGGACCCTCTCAGACCTATATGACCCATCCACACCCTCTCAGACCTATAGGACACATCTAGACCCTCTCAGACCTATAGGACCCTCTCAGACCTATACGACCCATCGAGACCCTCTCAGACCTATATGACCCTCTCAGACCTATATGACCCATCCACACCCTCTCAGACCTATAGGACACATCTAGACCCTCTCAGACCTATAGGACCCATCTAGACCCTCTCAGACCTACAGGACCCATCTAGACCCTCTCAGACCTATAGGACACATCTAGACCCTCTCAGACCTACAGGACCCATCTAGACCCTCTCAGACCTATAGGACACATCTAGACCCTCTCAGATCTACAGGACCCATCTAGACCCTCTCAGACCTATAGGACACATCTAGACCTTCTCAGACCTACAGGACCCATCTAGACCCTCTCAGACCTATAGGACACATCTAGACCCTCTCAGACCTATAGGACACATCTAGACCCTCTCAGACCTATAGAACCCATCTAGACCTTCTTAGACCTATAGGACCCTCTCAGACCTATAGGACCCATCTAGACCCTCTCAGACCTATAGGACCCTCTCAGACCTATACGACCCATCTAGACCCTCTCAGACTTATAGGACCCTCTCAGACCTATAGGACCCTCTCAGACCTATAGGACCCACCTAGGCCCTCTCAGACCTATAGGACCCTCACAGACCTATAGGACCCATCTAGACCCTCTCAGACCTATAGGACCCATCTAGACCCTCTCAGACCTATAGAACACATCTAGACCCTCTCAGACCTATAGAACCCATCTAGACCTTCTTAGACCTATAGGACCCTCTCAGACCTATAGGACCCATCTAGACCCTCTCAGACCTATAGGACCCTCTCAGACCTATAGGACCCATCTAGACCCTCTCAGACCTATAGGACCCATCTAGACCCTCTCAGACTTATAGGACCCTCTCAGACCTATAGGACCCTCTCAGACCTATAGGACCCACCTAGGCCCTCTCAGACCTATAGGACCCTCACAGACCTATAGGACCCATCTAGACCCTCTCAGACCTATAGGACCCTCTCAGACCTATAGGACCCATCTAGACCCTCTCAGACCTATAGGACCCTCTCAGACCTATAGGACCCATCTAGACCGTCTCAGACCTATAGGACACATCTAGACCCTCTCAGACCTATAGGACCCATCTAGACCCTCTCAGACCTATAGGACCCATCTAGACCCTCTCAGACTTATAGGACCCTCTCAGACTTATAGGACCCTCTCAGACCTATAGGACACATCTAGGCCCTCTCAGACCTATAGGACCCATCTAGACCCTCTCAGACTTATAGGACCCTCTCAGACCTATAGGACCCATCTAGACCCTCTCAGACCTACAGGACCCTCTCGGACCTATAGGACACATCTAGACCCTCTCAGACCTATAGGACCCTCTCAGACCTATAGGACCAATCTAGACCCTCTCAGACCTATAGG
Organism: Salvelinus fontinalis; assembly: GCF_029448725.1. NCBI lineage: Eukaryota > Metazoa > Chordata > Actinopteri > Salmoniformes > Salmonidae > Salvelinus > Salvelinus fontinalis. The sequence continues at coordinate 8,350,399 of NC_074671.1, forward strand.
ACCCATCTAGACCCTCTCAGACCTATAGGACCCACCCACACCCTCTCAGACCTATATGACCCATCCACACCCTCTCAGACCTATAGGACCCATCTAGACCCTCTCAGACTTATAGGACCCTCTCAGACCTATAGGACCCATCTAGACCCTCTCAGACCTATAGGACCCTCTCAGACCTGTATGACCCATCCACACCCTCTCAGACCTATAGGACCCATCTAGACCCTCTCAGACCTATAGGACCCTCTCAGACCTATAGGACACATCTAAACCCAGGCCCATTAAGACTTTTACGGCCAGCATTCCTGTTTGCAGTAGAAATAACTGAGCTAATGTTAATGCCATGAAAGATCACTGGACTGTTACAAGATGCAGGCAGGCTTATAATGACTAATTTCGATTCAAAAAGTCCCTCTCTGCAGTGCCAGGAATTGAATTATATTATTGAACCACTGACTATGAAATTAAGCAGGGTGACTGCCATAGCATAGCACACGCAAAACACACACGCACACACACCAAGCCCTGTGTGTCAAACATTTTACTCTAATTAGCAGTCCGAGGCCACATGTACAGTACCACTCAAAGGTTTGGACACACCTACTCATTCCGGGGTTTTTCTTTAGTTTTACTATTTTCTACATTGTAGAATAATAGTGAAGACATCAAAACTATGAAATAACACATATATAATCATGTAGTAACCAAAAAAGTGTTAAACAAATCAAAATATATGTCATATTTGAGATTCTTCAAAGTAGCCACCCTTTGCCTTTGACAGCTTTGCACACTATTGGCATTCTCTCAACCAGCTTCATGAGGTAGTCGCCTGGAATGCATATCAATTAATAACAGGTGTGCCTTGTCAAAAGTCCATTTGTGGAATTTCTTTCCTTCTTAATGTGTTTGAGCCAATCAGTTGTGTTGTGACAAGGTAGGAGTGGTATTCAGAAGATCGCCCTATTTGGTAAAAGACCAAGTCCATATTATGTCAAGAACAACTCAAATAGGCTAAAAGAAACTACAGTCTGTCATTACTGTAAGACATGAAGGTCAGTCAGTGCAGAACATTTCAAGAACTTTGAAGTGTTTCTTCAAGTGCAGTCGCAAAAACCGTCAAGTGCTATGATGAAACTGGCTCTCATGAGAACCGACACAGGAAAGGAAAGTCCTAGAGTTACCTCTGCTGCAGAGGATAAGTTCATTAGAGTTACCAGTCTCAGAATGGAAAGGAAAGTCCTAGAGTTACCTCTGCTGCAGAGGATAAGTTCCTTAGAGTTATCAGCCTCAGAAATTGCAGCCCAAATAAATGCTTCACAGAGTTCAAGTAACAGACACATCTCAACATCAACTGTTCAGAGGAGACTGCGTGAATCAGGCCTTCGTGGTCGAATTGCTGCCAAGAAACCACTACTAAAGGACACCAATAAGAAGAAGAGACTTGCTTAGGCCAGAAACATGATCAATGGACATTAGACAGCGGAAATCTGTTCTTTGGACTGATGAGTTCAAATTTGAGATTTTTGGTTCCAACTGCTGTATCTTTGTGAGACGCAGAGTAGGTGAACGGACAATCTCCAAATGTGTACCCACTGTGAAGCATGGAGGAGGTGGTGTAGGGGTGCTTTAGTGGTGACATGTTCTGTGATTTACTTAGAATTCAAGGCACACTTAACCATCATGGCTACTGTAAGAGAAACTACGTTTTTACCTGCTTCACTGATTATATCTGTATTCATATTGATAGTTAACAACTATGTGCTTGGCAATAGTAAGACATCTCTTACATTGGTAATATGATTTCATAACTACCTGATGGTTCCACCGTGTAGCTCCCTGCAGCTGGTCTGGGTGTCAAGGACATGGTGCAACCTGACATAGAGATATCTTGAGGACTAGAACAAACCTGTTACTGTTTCAAATCATATTTGCTTCTGAGAAACTAAGCCGGGGGGGTAAACAACACCGGGTGCACATAACCACAAGATGAACCCAAGGTAGCTTGTGATGCCCCGTCTGCCGGGGAGGAATGGAACCAGCCATGACTATGCATTTTCAAGTTTGCTATGTAAGACCTCTGTATTTTTTTGTATGGTTGAGCGCTCAGCATTCCACTTCTAAGTGTGTGGTGGACCAGCTTCATTATTGCAATTCTTATTAAAAAAAGATTTTCCACGACACTACCACAGCATTCTGCAGTGATACGCCATCCCATCTGGTTTGCGCTTAGTGAAACTATCATTTGTTTTTCAACAGGACAATAAAACAAACACACCTCCAGGCTGTGTAAGGGCTATTAAACCAAGGAGTAGAGTGATGGAGTGCTACATCAGATGACCTGGCCTCCATAGTCACCCGACCTCAACCCAATGGAGATGGTTTGGGATTAATTAGACCACAGAGTGGGGGAAAAGCAGCCAAAAAGTGCTCAGCATAAGTGTGAACTCCTTCAAGATTGTTGGAAAACCTGTCATCAAGGAAAGGGGTGGCTCCTTTTGATTTGTATAACACTTTTTTGGTTACTACATGATTCCATGTGTTATTTCATGTCTTCACTATTATTCTATAATGTAGAAAATAGTAATAATAAAGAAAAACCCTGGAATTACTTTTGAATGGTACTGTATATATGGTAGAATCCATTCTAATTGATGACCGGTCACTCTGTGTCCAGCCAGGGATACATTTAGCACAGAATAATTATCTTGGGGGGACTTGAAACGGGGGAAGTGTCACACCCTGATCTGTTTCGCCTGTCATGTGCTTGTCTTCACCCCCTCCAGGTGTCGCCCATTTTCCCCATTATCCCCTGTGCATTTATACCAGTGTTTTCGGTTAGTGTGTTGCTAGCTCTTCTTGTCTCATCAAGCATACCAGCGTTTTTTCCAGTAATCCTGTTTTTCTCTCTTGTCCCAGTTTTCTAGTTTTCCCGGTATTAACCGTTCTGCCTGCCCTGAGCCTGCCTGTCGTTCTATACCTTGTGACACTGGCCTGGATTACTGACCTCTGCCTGCCCTGAGCCTGCCTGCCGTTCTGTACCATTCAGACTCTGCTCTGGATTACTGCCCTCTGCCTGCCCTGAGACTGCCTGCCATTCTGTACCATTCAGACTCTGCTCTGGATTACTGACCTCTGCCTGACCCTGAGACTGCCTGCCATTCTGTACCATTCAGACTCTGCTCTGGATTACTGCCCTCTGCCTGACCCTGAGACTGCCTGCCATTCTGTACCATTCAGACTCTGCTCTGGATTACTGACCTCTGCCTGACCCTGAGACTGCCTGCCATTCTGTACCATTCGGACTCTGCTCTGGATTACTGCCCTCTGCCTGCCTTTCACCTGTTGTTTGCCTGCCCCGTGTTTTTGTAATAAACTTGTGTTACTTCAAACTGTCTGCCTCTGGGTCTTCTCCTGAGGTCTGATAGGAAAGGAGAGGTGGGAGGATGTTGTGTAAAATGAATCCAATCAATCGTCCTGCTCGTCAGCTGTTCCTACACCCGTTAACATCTGTAGTGATTCGTAACGTTTCTGTTTTCTGATGCAAAATGTCGGAGATTATCCCGTTTTGAAAACACTTTTTTTAAAAGGCCAGGGTGTCTTTTCAGGATGATTAAAATCAAGAGGGTTGAAAAAAAAACGTAGAGTAGAGCAGTGTGGATATTTAACTGCTTTGGTTGATACTTTAAATTCAGCTCCTCTATCTGTGGGATCACTGGAGGTCTCCGTAGCCATTCTCTTGGGAGACTTGGGTTGCTTGTTCTTTATTTCACTGAATCGGAAAGAATGATTGACAAATAACTCTGGGGAGAAAAAGTGCTCAGGCCTTGCAGGATCGCGACACCGGCACACTCAGACACGGAAAAGGGCACGTGCACACGCACATGCACACACACACACACACACATTCACACACTCACACACATTCACACACACAGACAAATTCACACACACACACACACAGACAAATACACACACACACAGACAAATACACACACACAAACACAAACACAGAGGTAGCAGTCATAGACCAGAGGCAGCAGTCATAGACCAGAGGTAGCAGTCATAGACCAGAGGTAGCAGTCATAGACCAGAGGTAGCAGTCATAGACCAGAGGTAGCAGTCATAGACCAGAGGTAGCAGTCATAGACCAGAGGTAGCAGTCATAGACCAGAGGTAGCAGTCATAGACCAGAGGTAGCAGTCATAGACCAGAGGTAGCAGTCATAGACCAGAGGTAGCAGTCATAGACCAGAGGTAGCAGTCATAGACCAGAGGTAGCAGTCATAGACCAGAGGTAGCAGTCATAGACCAGTCATCATTTAGAATGGACCCTCTAAACGTGGCGTGGTTGTAATCATAGACCACATAGGGAATGTGGAGTGCTCTTCTCTCCTTATCCCTGACGATTACACACACACACACACACACACACACACACACACACACACACACACACACACACACACACACACACACACACACACACAATCTCTCTATGATTCTCTTACTCTCTTCTCTCTCTCTTCTGGCTCTCTCTGACTCCCTAACAAGCATGCAGTAACCATTAAAAGACGTTTAGAAGGGTTACAGGGAACAGCTCTCTAACCGACTCCACTCTGTCGAAATAAAATATGAATTAAACACCCTGTTACTGATTAATTAAACCAAGAGATTCACACTAATGAGACCACACAGAGGAACACAGAGACACACACAGAGAAACACACAGAAACACAGAGACACACAGAGACACGCAGTGAAACACACAGAGAAACACACAGAGAAACAGAGAGAAACACACAGAGACACAGAGAAACACAGAGAGGAACATAGAGAAATGGAGACACACAGGGGAACACAGAGGAACACAGAAACTAGTGGGGAGGCAATGTTATCTCTATGACTAAAGTCTGTGGACTGGACAAGAGTTTTTGGAGAGATTGAGTGCTTTTCAGGCTTGCTTGTTTGGTCCAATCAAAAGGACGCATGACATAGGCAGAATTGTAATGATCTCTCATATCAATGTTGCATTGCTGCTATTGGAAAATAAATACCATGCCCAGGTAATTCACGAGTCCACACTGGCCCGGAAACAGTTCTCCAATCTGGTGGCAACAAATCATTGAAGCAAAAAAGGCCCACGTCATGGCTAATCTCCCAGTGTTACAAGCGCCCAGTAGAAAAAAGCGTTGACGTTTGGAGCCACATTACTCATTGTGTAGATTCAAACTAGACAAAATGCTATATTTCCACAGGAGAAGACAGCGTTTGCACCCAGTTGACGGAAAAATACTACCCAACCTCAAGAGACATCTGAATGTGAATCACCTCAATATATGTTCACGTAATAACAGATTGATAATGTAATAATAGATTGATAATGCTAGCTAGTTAGTTTGCTGCAACCTCAGGCAACTACTTAGGAAAGAACTTTACAATATACTATAGGTACAGTATGTCAAAGGGGCAGGGCTTCAGACTGACCATTTAGTCACAGTCATTATGCGACCGTCTGACTTCGCTGTGCTAGTAAACATTTTAATTGGTCGCATGAGTGCACCAGCGTCAACTGAACATACATGTTCACCTCACTCAAAAGTTTCAAATGTATTCATATTTTTTTTAGGCAGCTAAAACTATGATTGAGCATTATCCTCATGATACCTGTAATGAACGTGTCTACCGTGTCCCTGGGCCTGTTCCGCTGGGGCCTGCAGCTGTGATGAGCAAACAAAAGGTTTCAGATTGTATAGCATTTCAAAATCCAATTGCGGGAAAATGTTAGCCTGGAGCCCTGTCAAGGGGTGGGATTTTTTATCTGCTGCAGAGTAATGTCTTCTTCTGCCAATTTGCTACAGCCTCAAGTCTTCTTGGGTATAGCGCTACAAGCTTGGCATGCCTCTATTTGGGGAGTTTCTCCCATTCCTCTCTGCAGATCCTCTCAAACTCTGTCAGGTTGGATGGGGAATGTCTATCTGCACAGCTATTTTCAGGTCTCTCCAAAAATGTTCAATCGGGTTCAAGTCCGTGCTTCGGCTAGGTCACTCAAGGACATTCAGAGACTTGTCCTGAAGCCACTCCTGCATTGTCTTGGCTGTGTTCTTAGGGTCGTGGTTCTGTTGGAAAGTCAATATTCGCCCCAGTCTGAGGTCCTGAGTGCTCTGGAGCAGGTCATCAAAAATCTCTCTGTACTTTTTGCTGTTCATCTTTCCCTCGATTGTTACTAGTATCCCAGTCCCTGCCGCTGAAAACAACATCCCCACAGCATGATGCTGGCACCACCATGCTTCACCATAGGGATGGTGCCAGGTTTCCTCCGGACTGGACGCTTGGCATTCAGGCCAAAGAGTTCAATCTTGGTTTCATCAGACCAGAGAATCTTGTTGCTGTCATGTGCCTTTTACTGAGGGGTGGTTTCCATCTGGCCACTCTACCATAAAGACCTGACTCGTGGAATGCTGCAGAGATGGTTGTCTTTCTGGAAGGTTCTCCCATCTCCACAGAGGAATTCTGGAGCTCTGTCAGCGTGACCATCGGGTTCTAGGTCACCTCCCAGGCCCATCTCCCCCAATTGCTCAGTTTAGCCAGGCGGCCAGCTCTAGGAAGAGTCTTGGTGGTTCCAAACTTCTTCCATTGAAGAATGATGGAGGCCACTGTGTTTCCTTGGGACCTTCAATGCTGCAGAAATGCTTTGTTACCCTTCACCAGATCTGTGCCTCGACACAATACTGTCTCGGAGCTCTACGGACAATTCCTTCACCCTCATGGCTTGGTTTTTGCTCTGACATGCACTGTCAATTGTGGGACCTGAAATAGACATGTGTGTACCTTTCTAAATCATGTCCAATCAATTTACCACAGGTGGTTTATCTCAAGAATAAACAATGGAAACAGGATGAACCTGAGCTCAGTTTTGAGTCTCATAGCAAAGGGTCTGAATACTTATGTAAATAAGGTATTTCCGTTTTAATACATTTGCAAACATTTCTAAAAACCTGTTTTCGGTCGTCATTATGGGGTATTGTGTGTAGATTGATGAATAAATTGTTTTATTGAATCAATTTTAGAAAAAGGCTGTAATGTAACAAAATGTGGAAAAATCCAAGAGGTCTGAATACTTTACTAATGCGCTGTATTTTGGTAGGACAAGGCTATGTATGTTTCTGCACAATAAGTCAGTTATTTTTATGTCAACTATATGTTAAAGAGACTAAAAAATGTGACTAAAATTAGACGGCAGGTAGCCTAGTGGTTAGAGCGTTGGACTAGTAACTGAAAGGTTGCAAGATTGAATCCCTGCGCTGACAAGGTGAAAATCTGTCGTCCTGCCCCTGAACAAGGCAGTTAACCCACTGTTCCTAGGCTGTCATTGAAAATAAGAATGTGTTCTTAACTGACTTGCCTAGTTAAATAAAGGTAAAAGCAAAAATTAAAATGGCACTTAGCTGACTAAAATGGCCCACTGTTCTCGTCATTTTGACAATAACTAGACTAATTCATTATTGAAATGACAAAAATGTGACTTAACTATAATTATAATTATATTTTAGTGATTGGTTTGCAGGATTGGAGCTTCAGCCAGTGCTTGGCTGGTTGGTTGGTTGGTTGGCTGATTGGTTGGCAGGATTGGAGCTTCAGGCAGTGCTGGGCTGGTTGGTTCGTTGGTTGGCAGGATTGGAGCGTAAGACAGTGGTGGGCTGGCTGGCTAGTTGTTGGGTTGGCAGGATTGGTGCTTCAGCCAGTACTGGGCTGGTTGGTTGGCAGGATTGGAGCTTAAGAGAGTGGTGGGCTAGTTGGTTGGTTGGCAGGATTGGAGCTTAAGACAGTAGTGGGCTGGCTGGCTAGTTGGTTGGTTGGCAGGATTGGAGCTTAAGACAGTGGTGGGCTGGTTGGCTAGTTGGTTGGTTGGCAGGATTGGAGCTTAAGACAGTGGTGGGCTGGCTGGCTAGTTGGTTGGTTGGCAGGATTGGTGCTTCAGCCAGTACTGGGCTGGTTGGTTGGCAGGATTGGAGCTTAAGAGAGTGGTGGGCTAGTTGGTTGGTTGGCAGGATTGGAGCTTAAGACAGTAGTGGGCTGGCTGGCTAGTTGGTTGGTTGGCAGGATTGGCGCTTAAGACAGTGGTGGGCTGGTTGGCTAGTTGGTTGGTTGGCAGGATTGGAGCTTAAGACAGTGGTGGGCTGGCTGGCTAGTTGGTTGGTTGGCAGGATTGGAGCTTCAGCCAGTACTGGGCTGGTTGGTTGGCAGGTTTGGAGCTTCAGCCAGCGCTGAAGACCATTGCGCTGCACTCTGAAAGTAATTTGGGGGATAGGTAGTTCATAATATTTCAAATAATGTTGAAAAATAGTCTATGTGAATTTGACTTCATGTGCTTCAATGACTTTAAAGCTTGTAAAATTAGATTTTTGCTCAAGGCTGTGGAAATACAACTATAATTTTAAACTTAGTGGATAGTGAGCTCTGCCATGATCGTTACAGAATAACTGAGTCTGGGTAATCAAAGTTAATCATTTGAATCCTAACTGGATCAGAAGCACTTGAACTACTTTATGGCATTTATAAAAAAGGTCTCCAAGTAGGATGCATATAAGAGAGTTTGGGCACTTTCTTAGGTATAGCCTGGATCGTGTTCTTTAGGAATAGCCTGGAACCGTGTTCTTTATGTATAGCCTGGATCGTGTTCTTTAGGTATAGCCTGGAACCGTGTTCTTTAGGTATAGCCTGAAACCGTGTTCTTTAGGAATAGCCTGGAACAGTGTTCTTTAGGAATAGCCTGGAACCGTGTTCTTTAGGAATAGCCTGGAACCGTGTTCTTTAGGAATAGCCTGGAACCGTGTTCTTTAGGTATAGCCTGAAACCGTGTTCTTTAGGTATAGCCTGGAAACGTGTTCTTTAGGTATAGCCTGGAACCGTGTTCTTTAGGTATAGCCTGGAAACGTGTTCTTTAGGTATAGCCTGGAAACGTGTTCTTTAGGTATAGCCTAGAACCGTGTTCTTTAGGTATAGCCTGGAACTGTCGTGGCCTAGAACAACTGTCATCTCCAATGTTTTGGGGATTCCACACCTCTCCTCATCCATTTTATCATGTTGTGTTGTTTCCCCCGCTGTTCTGTGTTCCTCCTGTCTTCCATGGCATTGTTTATTGTCAAACTATTCCCCGGTATGTCCTGTTCTGTTGTTCTGTGTCACTCCCACACCTAGCCTACTCAGAGCACATAGTGACACCGTCCTCTTTTTGCTCTGGGTGAGACTAACACAGATGACTGTACACGGACTGAAACCAGGAGCGATCTCTCCATGTAATACCCACCCACAAAACCATAGATCTCTCCCTCTGTCACGCCCTGGCCTTAGTATTCTTTGTTTTCTTTATTATTTTAGTTAGGTCAGGGTGTGACATGGGGAATGTTTGTGTTTTGTTGGTTTTGGGTGTTTTTATGGTAAAGGGGTTGTTGGGTATAGTATATGGGTTTGTGTGGAGTACATGTGTCTAGTGTTGTCTATGTATGTTTAGTTGTCTAGGAGAGTCTATGGTTACCTGAATGAGTTCCCAATTAGAGACAGCTGATTTCGGTTGTCTCTGATTGGGAGCCTTATTTAGGGTAGCCATGGGCTCTCATTGGTTGTGGGTAATTGTCTATGTCAGAACGTTTGTAGCCAGTGTGTGTAAGTGCACAACGTTATTTAGCTTCACGGTCGTTTGTTGTTTTGTTCGTTTTGTTAAAGTGTTTCGTGTCGTGTTTATTTTTCGTCATCTTTAAAAAATAAAAGAAGATGGCTTACTTTCCAAAAGCTGCGTTTTGGTCCATCAATCCGCCACACGATCGTGACACCCTCTCCCTCCCACCCGCTCTGTTTTTGGCTCTTCTTTATTAGACACGACTGTGCAGACAGAGTAAGCCACAGGCGGAGGTGTTACAACTGCTCTGTCACAACGCAAATATGGCAACACTAACACCTCGACAGCTCTCTCATGCTACACCAGTACGGCAGCAGGTCAGGCAGACATCAACAAGCAGTACAGCCCTGTGTTAGACTTCATCACCTACCATCACGGTAGCTTGTATTTGTCATGCTGCAAGCTTAGATTTAAAGGCACGGCTGTATTTCTCTTTATAACGCACTGTATGCTGGGATAGAGTGGAGTGTGTTTAAGATGTAAACATTCAATGCTGACATCCACAGAGAGCAGCAGTGTTATAAATGCTAAAAACAGCTATTTCACCTCGAGTAAATAAGATGTCATTGAGGAACCTCGTGCATATCAGGGAAAACATTTAATAAATATCTCTCAAAAGGCCCCAGAACCACAGAACTCCATTCCACTCAGAGTGTACTATCAGGAAGGAAGAAGGGCTGTCTGTAATGCACTCTTCTTAAAAGATGGAATCTCTGCAGGGTTATCAGTCAGTAATGCTATCTGCCTGCCTCTCAACCTGGCTGCCTGCCTCTCTGTGCCTGCCTGTCTCTCTCTGCCTGCCTGCCTGCCTCTCTGTGCCTGCCTGCCTCTCTGTGCCTGCCTGCCTCTCTCTGCCTGCCTGCCTGCCTCTCTCTGCCTGCCTGCCTGCCTCTCTCTGCCTGCCTGCCTGCCTCTGCCTGCCTCTCTGCCTGCCTTCCTCTGCCTGCCTGCCTTGCTCTGCCTGCCTTCCTCTGCCTGCCTGCCTCTCTGCCTGTCTGCCTCTCTGCCTGTCTGCCTCTCTGCCTGTCTGCCTGCCTGCCTGTCTGCCTGCCTGCCTTCCTCTGCCTGCCTGCCTCTCTGCCTGTCTGCCTCTCTGCCTGTCTGCCTCTCTGCCTGTCTGCCTCTCTGCCTGCCTGCCTCTCTGCATGTCTGCCTGCCTGCCTGTCTGCCTGCCTGCCTGTCTGCCTGCCTGCCTGCCTGTCTGCCTGCCTGCCTGCCTGCCTCTCTGCCTGCCTGCCTGCCTCTCTGGCTGGCTGCCTGGTATATCAGTTCCTCTTCGGTCTCCTTCCCCAACCACCCGTATCTTGCAGGTCAGGGGTCACAGCTGAATACTGCCTGGGAGACATAACTGGCTTTCAATCACACACACATGGGTGTAGGATGTGCATACCTATACACACCCCCAGAGACAAGCACACACACACGTACACACACACAGGCCCACATACACGCAGTCACACACACACACGTACACACACACAGGCCCACATACACACAGGCCCACATACACACACGCATGCAGACACACACACACAGAAAAATGCAGACACACACACACAGAAATACGCAGACACGCGCAGGCCCACGCACGCAGACACACAGAAATACGCAGACACACGCAGGCCCACACACACGCAGACACACACACAGAAATACGCAGACACACGCATGCCCACATACACACACAGACACACACACACACAGACACACACACACACACACACAACACACACACACACAGACAGTTGTTACTATCTCTGCACGCTACCACATTAAAATATCCTCTCTGTTAGACTCCTTGGCAAACTGTTCAGATCAATCACACAACACAAATACACACACACTCACGTTCACTAAAGGCATGAGGGAAAGGGATGATTCAGACCCCTTTTCCCGGCAGACTGTGTGTGCGTGTGGTGCGTGTGTGTGTGAGTGTGCGTGTGGTGCGTGTGTGTGTGTGTGTGTGTGGCTCCATATGGAGACGCAGGGAGACCGTCTGTTGGCTGAGCGTTGTAGTAGCCCTGTCACACCCCCCCCCAGCTCCAAACCTTCACTATTTAATGGAAATGTGGCCCGCCATACACCTAATGAAACATGGCCAGCCATACACCTAATGAAACGTGGCCAGCCATACACCTAATGAAATGTGGCCCGCCATAGACCTAATGAAATGTGGCCCGCCATACACCTAATGAAATGTGGCCCGCCATACACCTAATGAAACGTGGCCAGCCATACACCTAATGAAACATGGCCAGCCATACACCTAATGAAACGTGGCCAGCCATACACCTAATGAAATGTGGCCAGCCATACACCTAATGAAACGTGGCCAGCCATACACCTAATGAAACGTGGCCAGCCATACACCTAATGAAACGTGGCCAGCCATACACCTAATGAAACGTGGCCAGCCATACACCTAATGAAACATTTACATTACATTTACGTCATTTAGCAGACGCTCTTATCCAGAGCGACTTACAGTAGAGTGCATACATTTTTTTATTATTATTATTTTTTTTACATTTTTACATATTACATATTACATACTGAGACAAGGATATCCCTACCGGCCAAACCCTCCCTAACCCGGACGACGCTATGCCAATTGTGCGTCGCCCCACGGACCTCCCGGTTGCGGCCGGCTGCGACAGAGCCTGGGCGCGAACCCAGAGACTCTGGTGGGGCAGCTAGCACTGCGATGCAGTGCCCTAGACCACTGCGCCACCCGGGAGGCTGGAAACGTGGCCCGCCATACACCTAATGAAACGTGGCCCGCAATACACCTAATGAAACGTGGCCCGCCATACACCTAATGAAACGTGGCCAGCCATACACCTAATGAAACGTGGCCCGACATACACCTAATGAAATGTGAAACGTGGCCAGCCATACACCTAATGAAACGTGGCCCGCCATACACCTAATGAAACGTGGCCAGCAATCCACCTAATGAAACGTGGCCCGCCATACACCTAATGAAACGTGGCCCGCCATACACCTAATGAAACGTGGCCCGCCATACACCTAATGAAACGTGGCCCGCCATACACCTAATGAAACGTGGCCAGCCATACACCTAATGAAACGTGGCCAGCCATACACCTAATGAAACGTGGCCCGCCATACACCTAATGAAACGTGGCCCGCCATACACCTAATGAAACGTGGCCCGCCATACACCTAATGAAATAAGACACCACTGAACTGTAATTAGTTATGATACATCAAGGGTGCCTGCTGAAACTGCAACTTTACCAACTGAGATTGAGTGTATGCTAAACATATCTATTGTATTCTTATGCTCCCATAGTTGGTTTTCACTGACTTCTCTCTGCCTTTTGTTCAAGGAAGAATAGCCTTCACCTGTGGGTCTCAAGGAAGCATAGTCTTCACCTGTGGTTCTCAAGGAAGAATAGTCTTCACCTGTGGTTCTCAAGGAAGAATACTGTTATACTGTAATATTGGTAGGTCTGACTAGTGAAACGTTCCTGCTGTAGTTAACCTTGTCGTTATGGCACCGTTCAAACAGAATAGTGCACTGTGTGAGCTGTCCATGGTCCTGTACAACATACAACCCCCGCTTGTCCAAGCTGTGTCGTGGATTATTGTGTGTTTGTCCTATACAATTACACAAGAGATTGCTTATTCAAAGAAACCCGTCAATACACACGTGGCGAAAGAACTTCAAACATACAGGATAAGTGGGCTTCTACCATAAAAATAGAAGATAAATAGCAACTCTAGTCATGCGGCTTCGATTTAAACACAAATGCAAGTCAATAAATATTATTCTACAGAATAGGTCAGGATAAGAGAAACCCTGCATAAATCTGTATCTGTCACATATTCTGTAAATGATGTGAACGAGGGGTAATACGAGTACCAAGATTAATCTGAAAAATGTCTCTCCCTCCCTCCCTCCCTCCATACCAGATGCTCTGACAGCAACCACTTATCTGATGTCCACTCACCACACACGCCTATCAAAACGGACTGGCTTAAGTTAAAAGGTCACGACCGTGGTTAACCACGTCCCTCGACCGCCTCTGCTCCAACGCTTAACGGAATTGACAGGTGGCTTTCCCTGTCTGCTTCCTATAGGCCGGCGCTGTGCGTGAATGATTAGTGTCGCCCTACCTTCCTGTTGTGCTGTCACCTGATAAAATATCGTTTTCTATTCAATTCCTAGCTTCCTGTAGTCCTGTCACCTGATTAAATTCAACACTATAAGATGATTCTTCTCCACTGTACACCAACGTTTCCCAAACTGGGTTCTCGTGACGCCAAGAGGTGCACGTTTTGGGTTTTGCCCTAATACTACACCGCTGATTCAAATAATACACTTTGAAGCTTTGATAATTTGAATCAGCTGTGTAGCGCGATGGCAAAACATGAAATGTGTACCCCTCTGGGTCCCGAGAACCCAGTTTGAGAAACACTGATCTACACATTCCCAGTCTCAGGAAGCTGTGTTATATGGCCTAGCACTGAAGACTTATACAACTCATTTATTGTCATAATGTAGCTGTAATCTGATGTAATACTTGTGTTGCTACAGATTCACAGATGGAGGTGGCTGAAGCTCGACTGCCACATGCATCTAATCAATTATCACGATATGTTTAACCATGGATTACATCAATTAAGGACATTAATGACAATTAAAATATGACATTTTGAATAGCTAATATTTTGTGGAAGATAACAGTTTGGAATGTTTGATGCCTTGGAATGTCTGTTTGGTGCCTTGGAATGTCTGTTTGATGCCTTGGAATGTCTGTTTGATGCCTTGGAATGTCTGTATGGTGCCTTGGAATGTCTGTTTGGTGCCTTGGAATGTCTGTTTGATGCCTTTGAATGTCTGTTTGATGCCTTGGAATGTCTGTTTGATGCCTTGGAATGTCTGTTTGGTGCCTTGGAATGTCTGTTTGGTGCCTTGGAATGTCTGTTTGGTGCCTTGGAATGTCTGTTTGGTGCCTTGGAATGTCTGTTTGGTGCCTTGGAATGTCTGTTTGGTGCCTTGGAATGTCTGTTTGGTGCCTTGGAATGTCAGTTTGATGCCTTGGAATGTCTGTTTGATGCCTTGGAATGTCTGTTTGATGCCTTGGAATGTCAGTTTGATGCCTTGGAATGTCTGTTTGATGCCTTGGAATGTCAGTTTGATGCCTTGGAATGTCTGTTTGATGCCTTGGAATGTCTGTTTGGTGCCTTGGAATGTCTGTTTGGTGCCTTGGAATGTCTGTTTGATGCCTTGGAATGTCAGTTTGGTGCCTTGGAATGTCTGTTTGATGCCTTGGAATGTCTGTTTGATGCCTTGGAATGTCTGTTTGGTGCCTTGGAATGTCTGTTTGATGCCTTGGAATGTCTGTTTGATGCCTTGGAATGTCAGTTTGATGCCTTGGAATGTCTGTTTGATGCCTTGGAATGTCTGTTTGATGCCTTGGAATGTCTGTTTGATGCCTTGGAATGTCTGTTTGATGCCTTGGAATGTCTGTTTGGTGCCTTGGAATGTCTGTTTGATGCCTTGGAATGTCTGTTTGATGCCTTGGAATGTCTGTTTGATGCCTTGGAATGTCTGTTTGGTGCCTTGGAATGTCTGTTTGGTACCTTGGAATGTCTGTTTGATGCCTTGGAATGTCTGTTTGATGCCTTGGAATGTCTGTTTGATGCCTTGGAATGTCTGTTTGATGCCTTGGAATGTCTGTTTGATGCCTTGTAATGTCTGTTTGATGCCTTGGAATGTCTGTTTGGTGCCTTGTAATGTCTGTTTGATGCCTTGGAATGTCTGTTTGATGCCTTGGAATGTCTGTTTGATGCCTTGGAATGTCTGTTTGATGCCTTGGAATGTCAGTTTGATGCCTTGGAATGTCTGTTTGATGCCTTGGAATGTCTGTTTGGTGCCTTGGAATGTCTGTTTGGTGCCTTGGAATGTCTGTTTGATGCCTTGGAATGTCTGTTTGATGCCTTGGAATGTCTGTTTGATGCCTTGGAATGTCTGTTTGGTGCCTTGGAATGTCTGTTTGATGCCTTGGAATGTCTGTTTGATGCCTTGGAATGTCTGTTTGATGCCTTGGAATGTCTGTTTGATGCCTTGGAATGTCTGTTTGATGCCTTGGAATGTCTGTTTGATGCCTAGTGCCGGTTTGTCTCAAACTGTTGATGCTGCCGTCTTGGTCCAGGTCTCTCTTGAAAAATAGATTTTCATCTCAACGATACTAACGTTGTTAAATAACAAAGGACAATAAAAAAAGACATACTGTAAGATCCTAGGAGACACATGTAATAGTAGACGCAATAGCAGAGACAGCAGACCATCTCACACGTAGTAACACAGTACATAATGACATATCAAAACATCTGCTAATTCGTCACCAAAATCTACAGTTCTGTATTGCATTATCTTCTTTCCGGAAGAGTAGAAAAATAAATACTAATAAATAACTGCACTCTGATCTTTTTAATTTGTTAATTGTAGGGAAATAAATCAACTGGTCTGTCTGCCTTGGTGACAGATTTCACAGACAGAAGGAGACAGAAGAGGTGTATCTGGTGGGTTTTTAATTGTTGCGTTGAAGGCAGGCAGAGGAGCCAGACAACCAAGAGGGATTTGGGCCTGGCCCAGAAGATGTTTTAAGAGGCCTGCCAGTCAGTATATCACCTGCTTTTTTTTCACACACAGAGCCTTGAAAATATCCCTGTTGAATATTCATCAGCTTGAGTTGATGAATAAAAATAAAAAACAGGAACCCCCCAAAAAAAACAAGAGCCAAATGGAGCCTAGGGCTGTATGTAACAAAGCATTACTACATCAGCAGATTCACAACAACATGGTGTTGTTCATCATTTATTTATTTGGGGCGCAGTTATGGAGAGGGCTGTGTGTGTTATTTGTACCGTGTTTGGCAGGGCCAACATAACCAGCCACAACAACACTGCCTGCCTCCAAGGGCAACAGAACCTGCCACAACAACACTGCTTGCCTCCAAGGGCAACAGGACCTGCCACAACAACACTGCCTGCCTCCAAGGGCAACAGGACCTGCCACAACAACACTGCCTGCCTCCAAGGGCAACAGGACCTGCCACAACAACACTGCCTGCCTCCAAGGGCAACAGGACCTGCCACAACAACACTGCCTGCCTCCAAGGGCAACAGGACCTGCCACAACAACACTGCCTGCCTCCAAGGGCAACAGAACCAGCCACAACAACACTGCCTGCCTCCAAGGGCAACAGGACCTGCCACAACAACACTGCCTACCTCCAAGGGCAACAGGACCTGCCACAACAACACTGCCTGCCTCCAAGGGCAACAGGACCTGCCACAACAACACTGCCTGCCTCCAAGGGCAACAGGACCTGCCACAACAACACTGCCTGCCTCCAAGGGCAACAGGACCTGCCACAACAACACTGCCTACCTCCAAGGGCAACAGGACCTGCCACAACAACACTGCCTGCCTCCAAGGGCAACAGAACCTGCCACAACAACACTGCCTGCCTCCAAGGGCAACAGAACCTGCCACAACAACACTGCCTGCCTCCAAGGGCAACAGAACCTGCCACAACAACACTGCCTGCCTCCATTTTTAGCAGATGTTATCGCGGGTGTAGCGAAATGCTTGTGTCCCTATCTCTAACTGTGCAGTAGTATCTAACAATTCACAACAACACACACACATCTAAAAGTAAAAGAATGGAATTAAGAAACATATAAATATTAATACGAGCAATGACAGAGTGGCATTGACTAAAATACAGTAGAACAGAATGCAGTTTCTACATATGAGATGAGTTGTCACGCCCTGACCTTAGAGATCCTTTTTATGTCTCTATTTTGGTTGGTCAGTGCGTGAGTTGGGGTGGGCATTCTATGTTGTGTTCTATGTTGTCTAGTTCTATGTGTTTGGCCGGGTGTGGTTCTCAATCAGAGGCTATCGTTGTCTCTGATTGAGAATCATACTTAGGGAGCCTTTTCTCACCTGTGTTTGTGGGTAGTTGTTTTCTGTTTTGTGTGTCTTCACCTGACAGAACTGTTTCGTTTTCGTTCACTCTCGTTGTTGTTTTGTTTAATGTTCAGTTTTGAATTAAATTATAACATGAACACTTACCACGCTGCGTTTTGGTCACCTTCTTCTCAGGACGATCGTTACATGAGTAAAGTGTATGAATCAGAAGGTGTATTCAACGACTGTCTAGGCCACATATAATCCTATCTGTACTGAAGGAAAACAAAGAAGAGAAAAATAATGAAAATGAAGACATGAAAATAGGTAAATGCAACATTCTGTAAATATCTGGCCTCACTCATCACTTGAGTAACAGTTGATGACATGTAAATAACCAACCCGTTTCTCGCCTCTCCAGACATTGGATTCTTTACCTCTACTGTCTGCGATGCTTTTTCATTAAGGCCTTGCATGTCATCTGCCATGATCAAAACGCTGAATGGAAGTGGGCCTTTTTATTTATTTACATAAAGACCTTTCCTTAGCGGTGAGTAATCAACATAGCACTCTGACTTAAACAAAAGTGAATGATTTAAAAAGATGGAAAGGGAGAATAAAAGTTCTGATGATCAGTACAGTAGAGTTGATCCTGCCTATACCATAGGCGGTGTCCCCTGTCCCTTAACACTTTCTGAGACCAAGATGTCAGCCAAGTCAATGAGCATTGCAATGAGACAGTCATGGACGTTTGTACAACTCCAGGACAGAGCATGGTCTTAGCTGAAGGGATTGAAATAGAGGTTCCAGCAGCGTAAAATTACTTGAGGAGGGAAGTAGAGGTGCTGTGGGTGTCTCATAGGAGTTTGGGTCAGGGGAGATTGGTGAATCTGGTTGCGAAAGAAACGCACACATGTTAACTGTTTTGGAGACTGTTTTTTGTTCTGAATTTCCGATTACTGACATGCCCAAAGTAAACTGCCTGTTACTCAGGCCCAGAAGCTTGGATAGTCATATACCTGGTAGCATTGGAAAGAAAACACTCTGTCGTTTCTGAAACTGTTAAAATAATGTCTGTGAGTATAAAACAAACGATATGGCATGCGAAAAGCCGAGGAAAATCCATCCGGAAATCATAATTCATGCCTTACCTTTGAAGATCTTCCTGGATGGTTTGTCCTCAGGGTTTTGCCTGCCAATTACGTTCTGTTATACTCACAGACATGATGTTAACAGTTCTAGACACTTTAGAGTGTTTTCTATCCAAATCTACTAATAATATGCATATCCTAGCTTCTGGGCCTGGGTAGCAGGCAGTTTACTTTGGGCACGCTTTTCTTCCGGACGTCAAAATACCGCCCCCTATCCCAAAGAAGTTTAACTACCGGTACTATGATAATGTTCTGATTATGACATGCCATGCCAGCCGTATACTACTGTACGCTACCCTCGCCTACACTACCCAGCAGGCATTGCATACCTTTTTCCTGTCAACGTCTAACTGGCTGAGGAGAGGTTCCGACAAGGCATGCAGCACACTGTCAGCACAACACAGCTCTGTCTGACACCTAGTCTCAGCAGTCAGCCTATCTCCTTCCTGCTCTAAATTAAACCTATATGTGCTGAACATACGGCAACAACAGATTGATGATCACACAGATTACTCCCCTCCTCTGCTCCCCCACTCTCCTTTCTTCCTCCCTTCTTTCTCCCCTGCTCAAGTTATAAAGGAGCACTTTAAAAATCACCCCAGTCATCACAACAAGAAGCGAACTGGCCAGTTAAACAGTGACATGTTTTATCTCTGTGTGATTATCTGCTTACAACAGCTTTCAGCAAACAATCTCTTATATACGTCTGCTTCACTAATTGGCTATACTGTACATTTCATCCGAAACCCCCTCTGGTTAAAAAAAAAAGTGTCCTGTTGGTATTTAAAATGGAATATCTATGGGGATGTATACAGAAGTGCCTCTTCAGAGCTAAAAGCTAGTGGTGAGTTGCAATAGGAATGAATTGAAGGAGGAGTCTGTGCGGTTGGTGAGTCGAGGGGCTTAGGGACCGGTGTTGTCTTCTGGTGGAGTAAAGACACACACAAACACACACACACACACACACACACATTCTGTACAGCTAACCAAATGTTGGTTTGTTTACTAATCACACACACACACACACACACACACACACACACACATGCACACACGCACAGTCGGTACAGCTAACCTTGTGGGGACACACAATTAACATTTTTGTTTGTTTACTATTCACATCCGCACGAACGAACACACACATGCAGCCATGCACACGCACACTCTGTACAGCTAACCAAATGTTGGTTTGTTTACTTTTCACACACACACACACACACACACACACACACACACACACACACACACACACACACACACACACACACGTTCTCTTTCATCCGTTCTCTGACATCACTATCAATACAGGGAATTACAGGCTCCCTAGCGATGGATCTTAAAACTTCTTATGGCTGCAGGGGCAATATTGAGTAGCTTGGATGAAAAGGTGCCCAGAGTAAACTGCCTGCTCCTCAGTCCCAGTTGCTAATATATGCATACTAGTATTAGTATTGGATAGAAAACACTCTGAAGTTTCTAAAACTGTTTGAATTATGTCTGTGAGTATAACAGAACAAATAGCAGGCAAAAACCTGAGAAAAAAATCCAACCAGGAAGTGGGAAATCTGAGCTTTGTAGGTTTTTCAACTCATCGCCTATCGAATAGACAGTGGGATATGGGTCAGTTTGTACTTCCTACGGCTTCCACTCTCTGTCAACAGTCTGTAGAACCTTGTCTGATGCATCTACTGTGAGGTGGGGCCGAAGGAGACGGGAATGAGTAAGGTCTATCATGAGCTGACCATGCTCTGACCATGCGCGTTCACATGAGAGGGAGCTCTGTTCCATCCCACTTCTGAAGACAATGGAATTCTCCGGTTGGAACATTATTGAAGATTTATGTAAAAAACATCCTAAAGATTTATTCAATACATCATTTGACATGTTTCTACTGACTGTTAAGGAACTTTTTGACATTTCGGCTACTTTTAGTGAACGCACCTCCTGACTTTGCATTTGTTTACCAAACACGCTAACAAAAATAGCTATTTGGACATAAATGGTGGACATTACCGAACAAAACGTTAATTTCTTGTGGAAGTGGGACTCCTGGGAGTGCATTCCGACGAAGTACAGCAAAGGTAAGTGAAGATTTATAATGCTATTTATACGTTTTGTTGACTGCACAATTTGGCGGGTAGCTGTATGGCTTCCTTTTGTGGCTGAACGCTGTTCTCAGATTATTGAACATTGTGCTTTTGCCGTAAAGCTTTTTTGAAATCTGACAAAGCGGTTGCATTAAGAACAAGTGTATCTTTAATTCTATGTAAAACATGTATCTTTCATCAAAGTTTATGATGAGTATTTCTGTTATTTGATGTGGCTCTCTGCAATTTCTCCGGATATTTTGGAGGCGCCAATGTAAACTGAACATGGCGCCAATGTAAACTGAGGTTTTTGGATATAAATATGAACTTTATCGAACAAAACATATATGTATTGTGTAACATGAAGTCCTATGAGTGTCATCTGATGAAGATCATCAAAGGTTAGTAATTCATTTTATCTCTATTTCTGCTTTTAGTGACTCCTATCTTTGGCTGGAAAAATGGCTGTGTTTTTCTGTGATTTTGCGGTGACCTAACATAATCGTTTGTGGTGCTTTCGCTGTAAAGCCTTTTTGAAATCGGACACTGTGGTGGGATTAACCTGAAGTGTATCTTTAAAATGGTGTGAAATACTTGTATGTCTGAGGAATTTTAATTATGAGATTACTGTTGCTTGAATTTGGAGCCCTGCACTTTCACTGGTTGTTGTCATATCGATCCCGTTAACGGGATCGCAGCCATAATAAGTTTTAAGATCACAACCACCATGCAGCTCTCAGGGAAACAACATCATTCTCAATTACATTACTTTATGTTTTAATTGGTGAGGGTGACAATAGTTCAAATTTACTAAATCTAATTTCTATGTTGACACTGCAACAAAACTAATGACACATTGTATTACTGCAAGGAGGACAAGTTGTATTACTGCAAGGAGAAAAACATGGTCAATTATACTGAACTGGTGTCAGAGGTAGTCTCTACAGCTTCCTACAGAAAACCTTCACACACGCACACACACACACACACACACACACACACACACACACACACACACACACACACACACACACACTAATCAATCCATCCCCATTCACTTGGCATCAATTCACTACAATTATTGTAAGAGGGGTTAGAAGTAGAAAAACACCAGGCGTGAATTCCAACTCCACTCAAGACAGACAGGAGGGAGAGAGAAACACTCATTAGGATAATTAGTGTAATTTATTCGACCGGGAACAAAACTACTTGCTTGGTTGTTTCTGAGCCACATGGAAAACAAATACAGAATAAATATGACTCGCTGCCGAAGCAAAGGGAGGGATTTTACAGCGGTTGTCTTGTTTCATTCACAGTCTAGAGCCTTTTATGAAGCTCTTTTAAACATGACAAGAGTGCAAATGAATGAGCCCCATCAGAATGAAAGGCTAACCTCATGGTGAGCTGCTACATGAATGTGTGGGGAAATGTAGCTTAGCAGCGAGTGAAGAAAGGATTACTAGTAAATACACCGATTATAAATACAACGTCCAGTAATGACTACTACTGTAGTTTGTGAGTCTCAACGTGATGTGTGATTCAGTATCATAGGCATAGTAATTATATGTCATTTTACCGGCTAACACATTTGACTTTGCTTATGGTTCTATAGCCAACATACAACGTGCATTCTAGACTGCCAATTGCCTTGTCAACACAACAAATCAAAATCAAATAAAATGGTCACATACACATATTTAGCAGATATTATTGCGGGTGTAGAGAAATGCTTGTGATCCTAGCTCTAACAGTGCAGTAATATCTAACAATTCACAACAATACACACACATCTAAAAGTAAAAGAATGGAATTAAGAAATATATAAATATTAGAAGGAAAAATGTCAGAGTGGCATTGACTAAAATACAGTAGAATAGAATACAGTACATACATATGAGATGAGTAAAGCAGGATGTAAACATTATTTTTATTTTTTTAAAGTGACTAGTGTTCCAATATTAAAGTGACCAGTGATTCCAAGTCTATGCATATAGGGCAGCAGCCTCTAAAGTGCAGGGTTGCGTAACCGGGTGGAAGCCGGCTAAGGGATGGCTATTTAACTGTCTGATGGCCATGAGATAGAAGCTGTTTTTCAGTCTCTCTGTCCCAGTTTTGATGCACCTGTACTGACCTTCTGGATGATCGCGGGGTGAACAGGCAGTGGCTCGGGTGGTTGTTGTCATTGATGATCCTTTGGCATTCCTGTGACATCGGGTGCTGTAGGTGTCCTGGAGGGCAGGCAGTTTGCCCCGGTGACGCGTTGGGCAGACCGCACCACCCTCTGGAGAGCCCTGCGGTTGCGGGCGGTGCAGTTGCGTACCAGGTGGTGATACAGCCCGACAGGATGCTCTCAATTGTGCATCTGTAAAAGTTTTTGAGGGTTTTAGGGGCCAAGCCAAATTTCTTCAGTCTCCTGAGGTTGAAGAGGCACCTTCTTCACCACACTGTCTGTGTGGGTGGACCATTTCAGATCATCATTGATGTGTACGCTGAGGAACTTGAAGCTTTCCAACTTCTCCACTGCGGACCCGCCGATGTGGATAGGGGCGTACTTACTCTGCTGTTTCCTGAAGTCCCCAATCATCTCCTTAGTTTTGTTTTGTTGAGTGAGAGGTTATTTTCCTGGCACCACTCTTCCAGGGCCCTCACCTCCACCCTGTAGGCTGTCTCGTCATTGTTGGTAATCAGGCCTACTACTGTTGTGTCGTCTGTAAACTTCATGATTGAGTTGGAGGCGTGCGGGGCCACGCAGTCACGGGTAAACAGGGAGTACAGGAGGGGGCTGAGAACGCACCCTTGTGGGGTCCCTGTGTTGAGGATTAGCTAAGTGGAGGTGTTTTTTCCTACCTTCACCACCTGGGGGAGGCCCGTCAGGAAGTACAGAACCAAGTTGCCCCGAGCTTAATGATGAGCTTGGAGGGTACCATGGTGTTAAATCCTGATGATGATAGGGGGCGCTATTTACACTTTGGGGGAAAATCGTTCCCAATTTAAACGGCCTCGTACTCAATTCTTGCTCGTACAATACGCATATTATTATTACTATTGGATAGAAAACACTCTCTAGTTTCTAAAACCGTTTGAATTATTTCTCTGAGTGAATCAGAACTCATTCTGCAGCACATTTATTGTCAGGGAGTGAGATTTCAGAAATCGAGGTCCCTGTTCTGGGGTCAGTTTATAAGTCCCAATGTAAGCTATGGGGCTACATGCACTGCATACGCCTTCCTCTAGATGTCAGTAAGCGGTGAGAATTTGAATGGAGTGGATTGCGCAATCTGGGACCTTATATAAGACCGTGGAACGGAAGTACCGTCCTTTTCAACGGTGCGCCTGGCGCAAGAAGACATCATAATGGCGTCCTGCAAACGCTTTCGTTTTAGTAGTTCTATATCTCCGGTCATGTTTTTATTCGTTATAGGTGTTAAAGACATCATAAGGTAGTTAATTTAAACCGACTTATAGCAGTTTATAGCAGTTTATTACGATTTTCCTGGATTTCTTTGTGATGCGCGTTCACGAGTTGGACACCTCTCCAGTGGGTGGCTAACGTTAGCGGCTAATTCGACAGGACAAGAGGACATCTTTCAGCCAAAAGACGATTGTTCTGAAGAAAGGACACCTTGCCCAAGATTCTGATGGAAGCTCAGCTAATAGTAAGCAGTCTTTATGCTGATAATTCATTGTTCTGTTGAAAAAAGTAAAATGCATAAGACGCCATTACTTGCAGTGTAGTCTTGCTTTATCGCACGCTGTATTGCGCAGTAACGTTAATTTTACAAATTTAACCCAGTGATTGCATTAAGAACTAATTTGTCTTTCAATTGCTGTCCAACCTGTATTTTTTTTGTCAAGTTTATGAATAGTTTTCGATAAGAATAGGTGCCTTTCCAAGATGGCGCCGGACAGATTGTTTGACGTTATGGACACTATTCTCATTGTATAAGCACGATTTGTGCCGCTAAATATGCACATTTTCGAACAAACTCTATATGCATTGTGTAATATGATGTCATAGGACTGTCATCTGAAGAATTCTGAGAAGGTTAGTGAAAAAATTAATATATTTTGGTGGTTTATACGTTATTGCTATGTTTGGCTTGAATCAATGCTGTTATAATGTTTGCTATTGTGCTAAGCTAATATAACGCTATATTGTGTTTTCGCTGTAAAACACTTAGAAAATCTGAAATATTGTCTGGATTCACAAGATCTGTGTCTTTCATTTGCTGTACGCTGTGTATTTTTCAGAAATGTTTTATGATGAGTATTTAGTTATTCCACATTGGTCTCTATAATTGCTCTGGCTGCTTCGGTGCTATTTTTGACGGTAGCTGTGATGGTAGCTGCAATGTAAAACTGATTTATACCTCAAATATGCACATTTTTCAAACAAAACATAGATTTATTGTGTAACATGTTATAAGACTGTCATCTGATGGAGTTGTTTGTTGGTTAGTTTGGTTGGTTCTTGGTTAGTTAGGTTGGCTTTGTGCATGCTACCTGTGCTGTGAAAAATGTCTGTCCTTCTTTGTATTTGGTGGTGAGCTAACATAAATATACGTGCTGTTTTCGCTGTAAAACATTTTCAAAATCGGACATGTTGACTGGATTCACAAGATGTGTATCTTTCATTTGCTCTATTGGACTTGTTAATGTGTGTAAGGGAAGTCCCCCCCCAATTGTACAAAATAACATGGCAAGTTATTGGCACCGAGCGCAGCATATACACGATGGACAAGTACACTACTTCTGGCGGTGTTTCATCCAAAGTTGATGGCAAATGCCATGCTGCAAATGAGCTGTGTAACACTCCAAAATTCCTATAGTGGGCGATTGTGTTCTATCTAAATTTTTCATAGGCTTTATGTAACGCAAGTCAAGACCCAACAGTAAAATTTTGAAAGTTTTGGCAAAAACTTATCACCCCCTTAAAAAAGTGCTTTCTGGACCGTTTTTCGAAATTCTTTCGAGTTTTATGTCAATTACACATGTGTAAGAACTATATGAAAATACTTTTTTCAAATTTTATTAACATAATTTTTTTAGCATTTTTTTTTTAACTTAAGGTATATGTTTTGTTTATTTGGAATGTGATTTCATAGGAAGTCAAAAGTCAAAAGTCAAAAATGTCAAAAATTTGGAAAAAACGTATCACCCCCTGTAAAAAAGTGCTTTCTGGACCGTTTTTTGAAATTCTTTTGATTTTTAGGTCAATTACACATGTATAAGAACTGTATGAAGATACTTTAGTCACATTTTATTATCATAATTTTTTTTCAAATGTTTACTTGTACTTAAGGAATATGTTTTGTGCATTTGCAATCTGATATGAAGTCAAAAATGTGAATAAATTAGAAAAAACTTATCAACCCCTTTAAAAAAGTGCTTTTGGATTTCATAGTCGAAAATAGCATTTTGTTTTTAAAAGGCCAAAATGAAGCATTTAAAACCGTTTTGAAAAATGACGCCTGGTAACCCAAAACATGAAACATAGAATATTTTTTTACTTTTTTTGGAAACCTCCTTAAATCACTCAGGCCGGACCCCCATTGACTCGAGAAGAAAAAACAAAACAAAAACTCCAGAAGAAAAAACAGAATATTTTCTGACTTTTTTTGAAAACCTCCATAAATCACTCAGACCAGAACACATTGATTTTTGTCCGTAGAATAGTGCTCCCAGAGCGGGTATGGAATTCTGGATGCCCCCTAAAAGCAATTTCAACCATGGCACCTGGTAACCCCAAAAAAATACCAGGTGCACGAAAAGTTTGGACCTAGAATATTTTTTGAGTTTTTTGGAAAAACTCCATAAATCACTCAGGTCATTGACTCGAGAAGAAAAAACATAAAATATTTTCAAGAAAAAAAAACTGAATATTTTTTGACTTTTTTTGAAAACCTCCATAAATCACTCAGGCCAGCACCCATTGATTTTTGCCCGTAGTATAGTGCTCCCAGAGCGGGTATGGAAGTCTGAATCCCCCCCTAAAAGCATTTAAGGCTCTGTGTGTCTTTAAGCACCATACTTTTTCATTCCATCCTTGCTGTGTGTGTCTGTCTGTGTGTGTGTGTGTGTGTGAGCTTTTCTTTGACATCGGTTTAGAGAAATGACTGATTTACACTTCATGAGGGTTGCCTAATCACACACTTAAGGTTTTGGAAAGATCTGACTTTTTTAACCCTTTGAAACAGCACCTATGACCCCATTTTAAGGCACTTCCGGTTGGCACAGGAAGCTATAAGTAAACACCTATCCTGATCGGGGTATGCTTTTACAGAATCCTAAATTTTAAGTCTATACGTTAAGAACTGACTGATTTACATAGGGTTGAATGCACTATATATCACAAACTGCTGGTTGGCTATGGCAAAACACTTTTAGGGTGATTGTATCACTTCCGGTTGCTCCAGGAAGCTTAGAATCAACAAAGGTAGACCTCACAGTGGCCTGATGGACTGACATCAAAGACAGGTTCATAAGACATTCATAACCCACATAGGCTTCAGGTTGAATTTAGAGGTGCAGTCACTGTATTCCAATGGGGAGACATGTCATTGTAAACTGTTTGATGTAAACACCTTCTTTTAACTGTCAAGGGTTGATGCCACAAGGTCAAGGTTAGGCTTGCACAGATCGGGAGGACCTTAAGAACATTCCTGAGGTCAAATTGTGTTTCTAACCTTAACGGTTCTCTCTCTGTCTCCCAAAAGCAAATAAAATTGACATTGAGGTCAAAGGGTCATTCGTGTCCGTCTTCTTGTAACGGTCGCTGCGCTCAGACCGAGCGAGCTACGGTTAAGCGGGGCATCTCGTTGAACTCGGCACGGCCTGGAGATAATAGTAATGCCATTGCGGGCTTTGTGTGTCTTTAAGCACCGTACTTTTTCACTCCATCCCTGCTGTGTGTGTGTGTGTAAGAGCTTTTCTTTGACATCTGCTTAGAGAAATGACTGATTACAGTTCACGAGGGTTGTCTAATCACACAAGTGTAGTTTTGAAAAGATCTGACCTTATTACCCTTCAAACCTGACCCTATGGCACCATTTTAAGGCACTTCCAGGTTACATAGGAAGCTGAGAGTGAACACATACCCTCCTCGGGGTAGGCTCTTATATAATATTGAGTTTTAAGTCTTTATGTTAAGAACTGACTTATTTAAAGAGGGTTAAATGAGTGTGTGTTATTTCATAAAATCACATAAAATCACAGGATTCTCGCAGAGCTTCGAGACCCACTTTAAAAATGTACGTCTGAACAGACTGCAACTGGATCTGTGATTTTTTTGGAGAAAAAAAATCCTCTTTGTGAACATCACCAAACGGTCAATGAACGATTTCTCTTAAATTACGATAGATAAATGTCTGGTTCTTTTTTTCCTGACACCGTATGCTTATGTACTTTGACATGAAGCGGTCAAATTAGCACCCTACTTGCGTTTTAACCCTTTAATCCCAGAAAAATGGCCATAACTCAAAAAGCGCAGAGGTCTCGACGCCATCTTTTTCGGGGCCAACTGCCCATTACTCCAAACCTACGCTCGCCGAGTTTCGTCTTCGAAATATTTTCAGTTTAGGAGAAAAGCTCGTTTGCCACGTGCTCGTGCGCTTGCAATATGATTTATTTTCCCTCGTGGGAATTTTCGAGAATGCAGAAAAAAGCCAAAAATTTGTCATTTTTATAAAACGGAAACCGAAAGTCCGAGACGTTTTTTTGAGTGACTTCCTGAAAGAACTCTCCGTCGCCCACGGCCCGACGCCGTCCGCAATTTTCTGCGACGTCACAAGACGTCAGGTAAGGGACCGTACATTTGCAATGGGACTTTCTTCGCTAACCATACGGCTCCCGTCTCAGAGTTCCCTTAAATGCTGAGCTATAGTCAATGAACAGCTTTCTTAAATAGGTATTCCTCTTGTCCAGATGAGATAGGGCGGTGTGCAGTGCGATGGCGATTGCATCATATGTGGATCTATTGGGACGATAAGCACAATAAAGTGGGTGTAGGGTATCAGGTACGGTAGAGGTGATTTGATCCTTAACTAGCCTCTCAAAGCACTTTATGATGACAGAAGTGAGTCCTATGGGGCGATATCCATTTAGTTCAGTTAACTTTGTTTTACCTGGGTAAAGGAACAATGGTGGACATCTTGAAGCAAGTGAGGACAGCAGACTGGGATAGAAAGCGATTGAATATGTCCGTAAACACTCCAGCCAGCTGGTCTGCGCATGCTCTGAGGACGCGGTTAGGGATGCTGTCTGGGCGGGCAGCCTTGTGAGGGTTAACACGCTTACAGTGGCTTGCAAAAGTATCACCCCCCTTGGAATTGTTCCTATTTTTGTTGCCTTACAACCTGGAATTAAAATATATTTTTTTTGGGGGGGGGTTGTATCATTTGATTTACACAACATGCCTATCACTTTGAAGATGTAAAATATTTTTTTTATTGTGAAACAAGCAAGAAATAAGACAAAAAACTGAAAACTTGAGCGTGCATAACTATTCATCCTCCCCCAATGTCAATACTTTGTAGAGCCACCTTTTGCAGCAATTACATCTGCAAGTCTCTTGGGGTATGTCTCTATTTGCTTGGCACATCTAGCCACTGGGATTTTTGTCCATTCTTCAAGGCGAAACTGCTCCAGCTCCTTCAAGTTGGATGGGTTCCGTTTGTGTACAGCAATCTTTAAGTTATACCACAGATTCTCAATTGGATTGAAGTCTGGGTTTTGACAAGGCCAATCCAAGACATTTAAATGTTTCCCCCTAAACAACTTGAGTGTTGCTTTAGCAGTATGCTTAGGGTCATTGTTCTGCTGGAAGGTGAACCTTCGTCCCAGTCTCAAATCTCTGGAAGACAAACAGGTTTCCCTCAAGAATTTTCCTGTATTTAGCACCATCCAACCTTCCTTCAATTCTGACCAGTTTCCCAGTCCCTGCCAATGAAAAACATACCCACAGCATGATGCTGCCACCACCATGCTTCACTGTGGGGATGGTGTTCTTGGGGTAATGAGAGGTGTTGGGTTTGCGCCAGAAACAGAATTTTCCTTGATGGCCAAAAAGCTAAATTTTAGTCTCATCTGACCAGAGTACCTTCTTCCATATATTTGGGGAGCCTCCCACATACCTTTTGGTGAACACCAAACGTGTTTGCTTATTTTTTTTTTTAAGCAATGGCTTTTTATGGCCACTCTTCCATAAAGCCCAGCTCTGTGGAGTGTACGGCTTACCGTGGTCCTATGGACAGATACTCCGCTGTGGAGCTTTGCAGCTCCTTCAGTGTTAGCTTTGGTTTCTTTGTTGGCTCTCTGATTTATGCCATCTTTGCCCGGTCAATGAGTTTTGGTGGGCGGCCCCCTCTTGGCAGGTTTGTTGTGGTGCCATATTCTTTAAAAAAAATTATAATGGATTTAAATGGTGTTCCGTGGGATGTGTATATGCACTGAGATCATGTGACAGATCATGTGACACTTAGATTGCACACAGGTGGACTTTAACAAGCAAGATGTTGGTTTCCGCAACGTGGCTGGTTTTACCTTTGTAGTCCGTGATTTTCTGTAGACCCTGCCACATACATCTCATGTCTGAGTAGTTGAATTGCGACTCCTCTTTGTCTCTGTACTGACGTTTTGCCTGTTTGATTGCCTTACGTAGGGAACAACTACACTGTTTGTTTTCGGCTATATTCCCAGTCACCTTGCCATGGTTAAATGCGATGGTTCACACTTTCAGTTTTGCGCGAATGCTGCAATTTATCCACGGTTTCTGGTTTGGGTAGGTTTTAATAGTCACACTGGGCACGACATCTCCTATACATTTCCTGGTGAACTCAGTCACCGTATCTGTGTATTCCTCAATGTTATTCTAAGAGGCTACCCGCAATATATCCCAGTCCGCCTGTTCAAAACAATCTTGAAGCATGGATTCCGATTGGTCAGACCAGCGTTGAATAGACCTTAGCACGGTTACTTCCTGTTTGAGAAGGGAGAAGCAAAATGGAGTCATGATCAGATTTGCCTAGGGGAGGGGGGGGGGGGCCTTGTAGGCATTTAGAAAAGTTGAGTAGCAGTGGTCCAATATTTTCCAAGCGTGAGTACTTGTTTTCCAAGAGCGAATACTACATTCAATGTGTTGGTAGATATTCTGTAGAGTTTTCCTTAAATTTGTTTTGTTAAAATCCCCAGATACAATAAATGCGGCCTGAGGATATGTTGTTTCCAGTTTGCATGAAGTCCAGTGAAGTTCTTTGAGGGCCGTCATGGTATCGGCTTGATGGAGAATATACACGGCTGTGACTATAACCAAAGAGAATTCTCTTGGGAGGTAATACGGTCTCCTTTTGACTGGTATTCTAGGTCGGATGAACAAAAGGACTTGAGTTCCTGTATGTTATCACAATAACACCACAAGTAGTTAATCATAAAACATACACCCCCATCTTTCTTCTTCCCGGAGAGTTCTTTATTCCTGTATGCACAACGAACTGAGAATCCAGCTGGCTGTATGGACGGGGACAGTATTTTCCCGAGAGAGCCATGTCTCCGTGAAACAGAGGATATTACAAATCCCTGATGTCTCTCTGGAAGGAGATACTCACCCTGAGCCCGTCAACTTTATTATCCAGGGACTGAACATCAGCGAGTAATATACTCGGAAGCGGTGGATGGTGTGCACGCCTCCTGAGTCGGACTAGAAATCCACTCCGAATACCTTTTCTCCACAAGCGGCGTTTTGGAGCAGCCTCTGGAATCAGTTAAATTGCCCTGGGGAATTCGAACGAAGGATCCAATTCGGGTAAGTAGCTTTTGGCTAAAAAGGCGTACCCATTTGAAACTGCCGATTTCTCAGCACCCGAAACTAGAATATGCATATACTAGTCAGATTAGGATAGAAAACACTCTGAAGTTTCCAAAACTGTAAACATTTTGTCTGTGAGTTAAACAGAACTGATATTGCAGGCTAAAACCCGAGGAAAATCCAACCAGGAAGTGGCCCTGTTTTTGAGACCTCTCTGTTCCCATGCATACCTATTGCCATTGAAAGGGATATCAACGAGACTTCTTTTTCTATGTCTTCCTTAAGGTGTCAACAGCCTTTAGACATAGTTTCAGGCTTTTATTTTGAAGGATGAGCGTGAACGACCACATTGCGTAAGTGGATAGGTGGGGGCTCTCCGAGTGATTTTTGCGCAAAAGTGAAAGGCAGCCATTGTTTCTCTCGGTCCTAGTGAAAAGCCAACTGTCCCGGTTGATATATTATCGAATAGATATTTGAAAAAAACCCTGAAGATGGATTATAAACAACGTTTGACATGTTTCTGTGGACATTATGGATATAATTTAGAATTTTTTCCGGCGTTGTCGTGAACGCTCTTTCTGGTGGATTCCTGGGCATAACGCAGCAAACAAACGGAGGTATTTGGATTTAAAAAATATCTTTATGGAACAAAAGGAACATTTGCTGTCTAACTGGGAGTCTCGTGAGTGAAACCATCCGAAGATCATCAAAGGTAAACGATTAATTTGATTGCTTTTCTGATTTTCATGACCAAGTTACCTGACGCTAGGTGTTCTTATTGTTTTGTCGAGCAATCAATAAATTTACACAAATGCAAGTACTGCTTGAGCTGTAAAGCATAATTTCAAAATCTGAGACGACAAATGGATTAACAAAAGACTAAGATGTGTTTTGCAATATTGTACTTGTGATTTCATGAAATTATATTTTATTATATACCGTTCGCGCTAGGCTAGGCTATGCTAGAGATGACAATTATCCCGGATCTAGGATGGGTGGTTCAGAAAGGTTAATGCTGGTGACTTACCGCCGCTCTCATATCCAAAAGTTATTTCCGGCTCTATGTAATAACACAAACAAAATTCTGAGCAAATAACGTAAGAAATAACGCACAAAAAAATAAAAATACTGCAAAGTTGCTTAGTAGCTAGATGCAGAGCTGCCATATCTGTTGGCGCCATCTCATTCAGACAACACCAAGCCGCACAGTAAAAAATGGGAAATGTCTTGACAGGGAGAGAACTGGAGAAACTGATGATTGAGAAAAAGGACAGAAGGGAGGGGATGAGGGAGAAAGAAAGATAGAAAATTAATCATAATTTCCCTCCATCCTTCCCATCCAAATCAGATGAAAAACAAATCTCTGTAGATGAGTCAAGGTGTTGAGAGATATAGGACTTTGGCCAGTTGCACCATATACCATTTCTCCCTCTCGCTCTCTACCTCGCTGTCTCTCTCTCTCTCAACTACACAACTGCTGTAGAAAGCTAATGTCGACGGTGAGTCAGAGATAATTCTCTTGAGGAAACTGGTAAAGAAAGACGCAGGATCAGACTTCAAGACTGCTATGGAGTTTGTGTCTTTCAGAGCAACACCATATTGTTGTGGTGAATAGAACGAAGCATAAGACAATCAGACTGAAACATTCAGTAAACATTTATCAGCAATAAAAGAGGGCCTTCAAAGAGAGTGAACAATTTTCAGTGGGTCCCAGATCGATGTCTAACCCTAACCCTAACCCTGTCTAACCCTAACGTGGATAGTTCATCCATATAGATGCTCTACAAACTATCTACTAACCCTAGCTCTAATCTTAACCCTTATCCTAACCCTAAAATGAACTCATACCCTAACCCTAGCTCTAACCTTAACCCTTATCCTAACCCTAAAATGAACCCTTACCCTAACCCTAGCTCTAACCTTAACCCTTATCCTAACCCTAAAATGAACTCATACCCTAACCCTAGCTCTAACCTTAACCCTTATCCTAACCCTAAAATGAACCCTTACTCTAACCCTAGCTCGAAGGAGAAATCTCTTACATTTCAAGGCTTTGAAAGAGCGGGCTGCATTTAATGATAGAATCACGGGTTGGATTTACACAGTTGTCACATACTACCATTGGTATCTCTTCCGCTTACAACCACTGGGACGAGTGTTTTCTCTATAGGCCTCTCCTGTCCTGTCTATAGGACCACTTCTCTCTCTCTCTCCTACTAATTAGAGGCAGGCTCCTAGGTCACTCCTAAATTGAGGGAGACCGTCTCTGTCTCGCTAGTGCGATAACTATGATATATACATTCTATGTCAGAATTAAGAGTAAATAGCTGACCTGGTTTTCTCCTCTTTAATTAAGCTAAACAGAGGCACTGATTACCAAGGAACTCCCAGGAACAGATGCAAGCCTACGAGGCAACTTACTGGAAACCCACACAGGAAATATGTTAGGTTAATAATTATAATTATTTAATTTAATTATAACGCAAACGTAAAAAAATGTTTACAGTGTGCATAAACCTAAGGGTTAATTAAATATATTTTATAGAAAATAGATCTATGCAATAAAAATTACTCATTCTATGGCACCTCA
The DNA here is from genome assembly GCF_029448725.1 of Salvelinus fontinalis. Classification (NCBI taxonomy): domain Eukaryota; kingdom Metazoa; phylum Chordata; class Actinopteri; order Salmoniformes; family Salmonidae; genus Salvelinus; species Salvelinus fontinalis. Next base: position 8,384,654 of record NC_074671.1, read on the forward strand.
GAAAACACATTTGATCAAATTCAGCAAAACGTCCTTAACCATTGGAGGTCCAGTCTAGAGAAATATTCAGCATTTTGCCCATGCCCTGCCAGACAATAGATCATTGTATTTCACCATCTGTCATGGTGATGTGAGGGCCCATCTAATGGCTGTCTGTCTATGGCGTCCGTATGTTTCCCAGGTGAACACTGTGCATTCCGTATATTATAAAGACATTTTGTTCATTTTGGACTGCGGTGAAGGTTTTTCGGCTCTTTGGGCACACCATTTTTTTTCTGGAGGCAAGCCGAAGTCTATTTCGGAGCCGCCCCTTCGTTGGTGATTGGTCAACAAGACAAGCATTTCGCTACACCAACAATACCATCTGCTAAACATGTGTATGCGACCGATACAATTTGATTTGAGTAGGGATTCTAAAATAAAGTATTTGTTGTCAGTCAACGAGAGACGACTCATTTTCATGGACATTTTTTAAATTGAAAAATATTGTACCAAACATCTTAGTTATATGTAAAATTGAGCGACAGATCTCTTCGGCAAAAATATCCAAGTTAATGACAGATTTCTTGAGTTATCTTAGATTCATTCTGAATATTTTGAAGAAGTGTATACTGGCTACGGAATCTCAAAGCGGACAAACAGTACTATTGTAGCCTTTTTCTCGTTTTTCAAGCGAAGGTCTTTCAAGGGAGTATGCGAGCACACTCGTTGGGTTCAGGTAGCCAAGTCTAGCTAGGAGCCAGCCAGACTGAAGCTAGGAGCCAGCCAGACTGAAGCTAGGAGCCAGCCAGACTGAAGCTAGGAGCCAGGCAGACTGAAGCATCTAGCTAGGAGCCAGGCAGACTGAAGCTAGGAGCCAGCCAGACTGAAGCATCTAGCTAGGAGCCAGGCAGACTGAAGCGTCTAGCTAGGAGCCAGGCAGACTGAAGCATCTAGCTAGGAGCCAGCCAGACTGAAGCATCTAGCTAGGAGCCAGGCAGACTGAAGCATCTAGCTAGGAGCCAGGCAGACTGAAGCATCTAGCTAGGAGCCAGGCAGACTGAAGCATCTAGCTAGGAGCCAGGCAGACTGAAGCATCTAGCTAGGAGCCAGGCAGACTGAAGCATCTAGCTAGGAGCCAGGCAGACTGAAGCATCTAGCTAGGAGCCAGGCAGACTGAAGCATCTAGCTAGGAGCCAGCCAGACTGAAGCTAGGAGCCAGGCAGACTGAAGCATGCTGACTGACACCTGTCTCTCCACAACCTGTCTGTCAGCTTCACCCTTCCTTCCTTCCGCTCTCGCACTACTCTATCAGCAATTGTAAAGGGAAGGAGGAGAACGAGAGGAAAGCGCCTAGAGGCCCGGCTACGAGAGAACAAAATAACCTCAAGACAAAACAAGACAGGAAAGACCACTCTTCAACCGTTTTTCAAAGGGACTTCTTTCCTCAGTAAGCTCCTTTAAGTTTTTCGTCATCTTGTTGAAAATCGATAGAGCCTTGAATTGTACATCATCGGTCATCTCACAGCACCCTGTGGCCCCCTGCCATTGATCTAGATGAGGGATGTGACCAGTTGTCTCATCCACTTAACGTGCGTGTACTAATCTCCCTCCATACCCCATTAGCTGAGTAGCATCTATCCCCATACTAATAAACCGAGGTATTGTACAAGCCCATCTCATATTTATATCCATCAGTAAGTTATCTTGTCCCTTCCGCTCTGATAAGCCTAGCCATTCCGTTTGTTTGTTTGTTTGTTTGTTTGTTTGTTTGTTTGTTTGTTTGTTTGTGTGTGTGTGTGTGTGTGTGTGTGTGTGTGTGTGCTAGGGATGGGTAAATTATTTCACAATTGAATAAAATCCTTATTTTGTTTTTGGATATCTTAGATTGTCGATACAGTACCAGTCAAAAGTTTGGACACACCTACTCATTCCAGGGTTTCTTTTATTTTTGCTATTTTCTACAAAGTAGAATAACAGTGAAGACATCAAAACTATGAAATAACACATATGGAATCATGTAGTAACTCAACATTTTTTGTTGACAAAACCAAATGGATTTTAGATTTTAGATTCTTCAACGTAGCCACCCTTTGCCTTGATGACAGCTTTGCACACTCTTGGCATTCTCTCAACCAGATTGATGAGGTAGTCGCCTGGAATGCATTTAAATTAACAGGTGTGCCTTGTTAAAAGTTAATTTGTGTAATTTCTTTATTTCTTAATACGTTTGAGCCAATCAGTTGTGTTGTGACAAGAAAGGGGTGGTGTACAGAAGATAGCCCTATTTGGTAAAAGACCAATTACATATTATGGCAAGTACAGCTCAAATAAGCAAAGAGAAATGACAGTCCATCATTACTTTAAGACATGAAGGTCAGTCAATCTGGAACATTTTAAAAACATTGAACATTTCTTCACGTGCAGTTGCAAAAACCATCAAGCACTATGATGCAGCTGGCTCTCATGAGGACCACCACTGGAAAAGGAAGACCCAGACTTACCTCTGCTGCAGAGGATAAGTTCATTAGAGTTACCAGTCTCAGAATATAAAGGAAGACCCAGAGTTACCTCTGCTGCAGAGGATAAGTTCATTAGAGTTACCAGCCTCCGAATGGAAAGGAAGACCCAGAGTTACCTCTGCTGCAGAGGATAAGTTCATTAGAGATACCAGCCTCAGAATGGAAAGGAAGACCCAGAGTTACCTCTGCTGCAGAGGATAAGTTCATTAGAGTTACCAGCCTCAGAATGGAAAGGAAGACCCAGAGTTGCCGCTGCTGCAGAGGATAAGTTCATTAGAGTTACCAGCCTCAGAATGGAAAGGAAGACCCAGAGTTACCTCTGCTGCAGAGGATAAGTTCATTAGAGATACCAGCCTCAGAATGGAAAGGAAGACCCAGAGTTGCCGCTGCTGCAGAGGATAAGTTCATTAGAGTTACCAGCCTCAGAATGGAAAGGAAGACCCAGAGTTACCTCTGCTGCAGAGGATAGGTTCATTAGAGTTACCAGTCTCAGAATGGAAAGGAAGACCCAGAGTTACCTCTGCTGCAGAGGATAAGTTCATTAGAGTTACCAGTCTCAGAATAGAAAGGAAGACACAGAGTTACCTCTCCTGCAGAGGATAAGTTCATTAGAGTTACCAGTCTCAGAAATTGCAGCCCAAATAAATGCTTCACAGAGATCAAGTAACAGACACATCTCAAAATCAACTGTTCAGAGGAGACTGTGTGAATCAGGCCATCATGGTCTTATTGCTGAAAAGAAACCACTAATAAAGGACACCAATAAGACGAATAGACTTGCTTGGGACAAGAAACACGAGAAATGGACATTAGACTGGTAGAAATCTGTCCTTTGGTCTGATGAGTCCAAATTTGAGATTTTTGTCTTTGTTAGACGGAGAGTAGGTGAACAGATTATCTCCGCATGTGTGGTTCCCACATTGAAGCATGGAGGAGGCGGTGTGATGGTGTGGAGGTGCTTTGCTGGTGACACTGTCAGTGATTTATTTAATATTCAAGGCATCCCATCTGGTTTGCGCTTAGTGGGACTATCATTTGTTTTTCAACAGGACGATGACCCCAAGACACCTCCAGGCTCTGTAGGGGCTATTTTACTAAGAAGGAGAGTGATGGAGTGCTGCATCAGATGACCTGGCCTCCACATTCACCTGACCTCAACCCAATTGAGATGGTTTGAGATAAGTTGGACTGCAGAGTGAAGGAAACGTAGCCAACAACTTCTCTGCATATGTGGGAACTCCTTCAAGATTGTTGGAAAAGCATTCCAGGTAAAGCTGGTTGAGAGAATGTCAAGCGTGTGCAAAGCTGTCATCAAGGCAAAGCGTGGCTATGTTGAAGAATCCAAAATGTATTTTGATTTGTTTAACACTTGTTTTGGTTACTACAGTATATGATTCCATATGTGTAATTTCATAGTTTTGATGTCTTCACTATTATTTTACAATGTAGAAAGTGGTAAACTAAAAACCCTTGAATGAGTACTAGTACTGTATGTACACATACATACATACACACGCACACTTTTCTCTCTTGGCCAATCAGAATGCCACAACAGCACAGTGTGTTTCTGAATTTGATCAATTGTTGATGTGTTGTGTTTTCTGTATCCTTTTAATTTCATGATATTATTTTGAATCAAATATTTTTTATTAACCCTTATAGATTTATGCACAGTTTATGCACACTGTAAACATATTTTACATTTGCGTTGTACAGAACAGAGGAGAACAGAACAGAACAGAGCAGAGGAGAACAGAGCAGAGCAGAGGAGAACAGAGGAGAACAGATCAGAGCAGAGCAGAGCAGAGGAGAGGAGAACAGAACAGAGCAGAGGAGAGCAGAGTTGAACAGAACAGAACAGAGCAGAGCAGAGGAAAACAGAGCAGAGCAGAGGAGAACAGATCAGAGGAGAGCAGAGGAGAACAGAGGAGAACAGAGTTGAACAGATCAGAGAAGAGGAGAACAGAACAGAGCAGAGCAGAGGAGAACAGAGCAGAGCAGAGGAGAACAGATGAGAACAGATCAGAGCAGAGCAGAGGAGAACAGAGGAGAACAGAGTTGAAAAGATCAGAGAAGAGGAGAACAGAACAGAGCAGAGCAGAGGAGAACAGAACAGAGCAGAGGAGAACAGAGGAGAACAGATCAGAGCAGAGCAGAGGAGAACAGAGGAGAACAGAGTTGAACAGATCAGAGCAGAGGAGAACAGAACAGAGCAGAGCAGAGGAGAACAGAACAGAGGAGAAGAGAACAGAGGAGAAGAGAACAGAGGAGAAGAGAACAGAGGAGAAGAGAACAGAGGAGAAGAGAACAGAGGACAAGAGGACAGAGGAGAGCAGAACAGAGGACAAGAGAACAGAGGACAAGAGAACAGAGGACAAGAGAACAGAGGACAAGAGAACAGAGGACAAGAGAACAGAGGACAAGAGAACAGAGGAGAAGAGAACAGAGGAGTAGAGAACAGAGGAGTAGAGAACAGAGGAGTAGAGAACAGAGGAGAAGAGAACAGAGGAGAAGAGAACAGAGGAGAAGGGAACAGAGGAGAAGGGAACAGAGGAGAAGGGAACAGAGGAGAAGGGAACAGAGGAGAAGAGAACAGAGGAGTAGAGAACAGAGGAGAACAGAACAGAGGAGAAGAGAATAGAGGAGAAGAGAAATAGATGAGAAGAGAACAGAGCGGAACAGAACAGAGCAGAGGAGAAGGGAACAGAGGAGAAGGGAACAGAGGAGAAGGGAACAGAGGAGAAGGGAACAGAGGAGAAGGGAACAGAGGAGAAGGGAACAGAGGAGAAGGGAACAGAGGAGAAGGGAACAGAGGAGAAGGGAACAGAGGAGAAGGGAACAGAGGAGAAGGGAACAGAGGAGAAGGGAACAGAGGAGAACAGAGCAGAGGAGAAGAGAATAGAGGAGAAGAGAAATAGAGGAGAAGAGAACAGAGTGGAACAGAACAGAGCAGAACAGAGGAGAAGAGAACAGGGGAGTAGAGAACAGAGGAGTAGAGAACAGAGGAGTAGAGAACAGAGGAGAAGAGAACAGAGGAGAACAGAGGAGAAGAGAACAGAGGAGAAGAGAACAGAGGAGAAGAGAACAGAGGAGAAGAGAACAGAGGAGAAGAGAACAGAGGATTAGAGAACAGAGGAGAAGAGAACAGAGGAGAAGAGAATAGAGGAGAAGAGAAATAGAGGAGAAGAGAACAGAGGAGTAGAGAACAGAGGAGTAGAGAACAGAGGAGTAGAGAACAGAGGAGTAGAGAACAGAGGAGTAGAGAACAGAGGAGAAGAGAACAGAGGAGAAGAGAACAGAGGAGAAGAGAAGAGAGGAGAAGAGAAGAGAAGAGAACAGAAGAGAAGAGAACAGAGGAGAAGAGAACAGAGGAGAAGGGAACAGAGGAGAAGGGAACAGAGGAGAAGGGAACAGAGGAGAAGGGAACAGAGGAGAAGAGAACAGAGGAGAAGAGAACAGAGGAGAAGAGAACAGAGGAGAAGAGAACAGAGGAGAAGAGAACAGAGGAGAAGAGAACAGAGGAGAAGAGAACAGAGGAGAAGAGAACAGAGGAGAAGAGAACAGAGGAGAAGAGAACAGAGGAGAACAGAAAAGAAGAGGAGAGAAAAGAAGAGAACAGAACAGAGGAGAAGAGAACAGAGGAGAAGAGAACAGAGGAGAAGAGAACAGAACAGAGGAGAACAGAAAAGAGGAGATGAGTGGAGAACAGAACAGTGGAGAACAGAAAAGAGGAGATGAGTGGAGAACAGAACAGTGGAGAACAGAAAAGAGGAAATGAGTGGAGAACAGAACAGTGGAGAACAGTGGAGAACAGAAAAGAGGAGATGAGTGGAGAACAGAACAGTGGAGAACAGTGGAGAACAGAACAGAGGAGAACAGAACAGAGCCTGGTCACGTAGAGACGTCTGCCTCAGAGGCAGCAACAGCAGTTAACAGTCAATGGATCCCTGAGCCCTGCTTCAGACGGCCCACTAGTGTATTCCTACTGTTCTTAGAAGTCATAACCAGAGGCAGTTTCAGACAATTCCATGTGTGATGAACTGTGAAATGTAACAAAAGCCCTATTACCAAGAGAGGGATTTGGGATGGCATTGCATTAGTGAGGGAGAAAGGAGAAACTTAGTCATGTGGAATACATCAAAAATCCCTGTGTCATAGAACTGAGAGATGAACCAATGGGTCAGCTGGTATTATTCAGGAATCCTTTATTCCTAATGGTTAGCTGGTATTATTCAGGAATCCTCTATTCCTAATGGTTAGCTGGTATTATTCAGGAATCCTCTATTCCTAATGGTTTGCTGGCATTATTCAGGAATCCTTTATTCCTAATGGTTAGCTGGTATTATTCAGGAATCCTCTATTCCTAATGGTTAGCTGGTATTATTCAGGAATCCTCTATTCCTAATGGTTAGCTGGTATTATTCAGGAATCCTCTATTCCTAATGGTTAGCTCGTATTATTCAGGAATCCTCTATTCCTAATGGTTAGCTGGTATTATTCAGGAATCCTTTATTCCTAAATAATTCCACTGGGAGGGAAGTGCTGAGCATATTACCTTAGAGACATTGTGGGTTTTCAGCCAGTCAATAGCAACTCCACAAATAGAACAGATACCCAGATTGTTCACCAGGTGTATAAAACTGAAGCATTTCCACTCTAGGTTAGTAGAGATATCATTTAGCGTTAATCTTTCTAGGTTAGTAGAGATATCATTTAGCGTTATTCTTTCTAGGTTAGTAGAGATATCATTTAGCGTTATTCTTTCTAGGTTAGTAGAGATATCATTTAGCGTTATTCTTTCTAGATTAGTAGAGATATCAGTTAGCGTTATTCTTTCTAGGTTAGTAGAGATATCAGTTAGCGTTATTCTTTCTAGGTTAGTAGAGATATCAGTTAGCGTTATTCTTTCTAGGTTAGTAGAGATATCAGTTAGCGTTATTCTTTCTAGGTTAGTAGAGATATCAGTTAGCGTTATTCTTTCAATAGAATGTTCCTGCATTAATGTGTGTGTGTGTGTCAGTGCACAGATACCCAAATATAGTAATGAGAGGAAGCTCAGTAACCGACACTGGGAGAGAGGGAACTGGGCCGACATTCTGACGATTTTACAAACAGAGTGGACTAAGTTTTGTAGACCTTACCCTTTAAAAAATAGGGTAAGGTCCCTTTAAAGGTCCCTTACCCTTAAAAAAAACAAATGCAGAGTTTAAGAAGAGTGCAAAGGGCGATTTGAGTTATTGCACAAGCGCACTTCACAGAGTAGGCGTTCCCTAATGGAAATATGCAAATACAAACTCGAACGTGCCAATAGGATCTCACTAGCTGGTGCTTGTCTCTGCCCCCCTCCATGTTTGTTCTGCCCACTCAGCTTCACTGGCCTCCCATTAGAAACGACAGGCTGTGGTGTATCTTGGGTTAGTTATTAAAATAAAGAAGATATTTGTCAATGCCCTCAATGGCTGGGATCTCTATGCTAAATCCCGGACTAATTCATCGGAAATAAATGTATTTCCAATCTGACGAAGAATTGTTACTTAAGAAATCACTGATGCTAAAGATTTTTTTGTTTTATTCTGAGACAGAAAACCAAACCTCTCCTTATCACGTGAACTCTCCGTGTGTACAGTCCGGAAGACATTATGGATGACATCACACTGCTTGTCTCTCCTGCTCAAATGTATCATTTGACGTTGAAAACACAAAACAGAGATAATGGAACATTTCTGCTGTTTCATTTTGTTGTCCTCATCACTCTGTGCATCCCTTATGGCACCCTATACCCTACATAGTGCACGACTTTTAACCAGATCCCTATGGCACCCGATTCCCTACATAGTGCACTACTTTTAACCAGATCCCTAGGGGCCCTGGTCAAAAGTAGTGCACTATGTAAGGAACAAGGTGACATAGGGATCTGGTCAAAAGTAGTGCACTATGTAAGGAACAAGGTGCCATAGGGATCTGGTCAAAAGTAGTGCACTATGTAAGGAACAAGGTGCCATAGGGATCTGGTCAAAAGTAGTGCACTATGTAAGGAACAAGGTGCCATAGGGATCTGGTCAAAAGTAGTGCACTATGTAAGGAACAAGGTGCCATAGGGATCTGGTCAAAAGTAGTGCACTATGTAGGGAATAGGGTGCCATTTGGGGCACAGACTATTATATCACGTCAGAGGGCAACAATATGCTGATGACAGAGAACATCATGGAAGTGGAAAAAGAAGGAACTATCGTATCTTGTTTTGGCAGAATCCACGGTGTGGCACCCGCCCCTGTGTGTGTCTGTGTGTGATTGTGTTACAAGAGGCTGTATCTGCCGTTCTCCAGTTTGCTCTAGTTTATTCACTGTTTTGTCTGACCTGGAAAGACATGCAATGATGATTAATAACTTCAACCAGTATAGTAACTAATCCCCTGGACTGTTTCTCCCCTCAGCCCTGTGTCGTAGTATCACTGCTGTAGCAGCAGCAGCAACATATCACTTAGCAGACGCTTGTATCCAAGGCCATCTACAGTACATGGAGTACATTTGGACTATGTGTATGTGTTCCCATTAAGTACAGTAGTCTAAAACCACCATAGAACGCCGACATCCCCAATGGCGCCCTATCCCCTGGGACCTTGTCAAAAGTAATGCTTTATTATGGGGAATATGATGTCATTTGGGAAGCATATTGTCTCACACCGCCTCTCCTCTTCTGTGTAACGGAGGACCCCCGGACTACAGAGGTGCCTGGGCCACGGACGGCTGGGCAGGCTAAGCTGCGACAATGCCAATAAAACTTGATATGTGGAAAATGTCCTCCATCACCTTGATAATAGGCTTCTGTTGCACTACAGCCTGCCTGCCCTGGGCGGATGGATGAGAGGCTAGTAGCTGCATGGGGAGAGTCTGGAGGAATAATTAAATGATATAAACATCTCTAGCCATCACGCCCTCCGCCTTGTGCCTCATGCAAACTTTATGGCCGAGCTTCCCTGCAACCGCAGCTGAAAAATTAAGTGGACAGCCTACTCTGACGAGCAACGTCACTGGCTGTGTTTAACCTTGCAGTATTTCTTCTGGTCAAATATTACACTCTCAATATTATTGTCCCTGCCTAATCTTAGGCAATATTTCCTGGTGTTTACTGCAGGGTGTATTGTTGCTTTAACGTCAGATAAAACAATAAATGGTTTCCTTGTTTATGGTTTGAGGGGGGAAATTAAATTGTTTCAAAGGAGAAATGTGCTGATTTATGATAACGTGCGACAAACAAAATAAAACATGGTTTTGTTGTGATTTCTAAGTGACTTTACTAGATGACGTTGTCATACTTGCCAGCTTGTTTCGGGGGCAATCTAGCTCATGATCCTGAATCAAACCATTACTTACAGCTACCAACTCTAACAGCCAAATGAAACACGTTGTCGTTCAGTTTTTTGATACAGAACTGGTTCAGTGAAAATAGTAATAAAAAGCATTTCAACAGGCGCCAATGATTCCGTTCAGACTGATAAGTCTACTTAATACTCTTCTGACGTTCAACAGTTCTCTTGAAAAAGTCATTTTTCAATGCTGTTAAAATGCTAATATTTTCCAGAGTCCAGCTTCATTTAAGGACGTCAGCACATTCTGAAAAGCTGCTTTCTAAGTCTTGTTTAACAATCTTCCCCTCATGAATATAGCATGAATAAACTATTAGATTAAAATGAATGCCAATGTTTGTCTGATATCAAAATTGTAGTCCTCGGTAATCTCTTTCCTCTCACCCTAAGGTTAGGTTGAGGGATAGCAGGATGCCCTGGGAGGGGGGGGGGGGGGGGGGGGGGTAGTGGAACAGACCTGAGGACTAGGGTTAGGATGAGGATTAGGGGTAGTGGAACACCTCTGAGGACTAGGGTTAGGTTGAGGGATAGCAGGGTGCCCTGGGGGGGGGGGGGGGGGGTAGTGGAACAGACCTGAGGACTAGGGTTAGGATGAGGATTAGGGGTAGTGGAACACCACTGAGGAATAGGGTTAGGATGAGGATTAGGGGTAGTGGAACACCACTGAGGAATAGGGTTAGGATGAGGATGAGGGTTAGTGGAACACCACTGAGGAATAGGGTTAGGATGAGGGTTAGTGGAACACCACTGAGGAATAGGGTTAGGATGAGGGTTAGTGGAACACCACTGAGGAATAGGGTTAGGATGAGGGTTTGGGGTAGTGGAACACCTCTGAGGACTAGGGTTAGGATGAGGGTTTGGGGTAGTGGAACACCTCTGAGGACTAGGGTTAGGTTGAGGGATAGCAGGGTGCCCTGGGGGGGGGGGGGGGGTAGTGGAACAGACCTGAGGACTAGGGTTAGGATGAGGATTAGGGGTAGTGGAACACCACTGAGGAATAGGGTTAGGATGAGGATTAGGGGTAGTGGAACAGCCCTGAGGAATAGGGTTAGGATGAGGGTTTGGGGTAGTGGAACACCCCTGAGGAATAGGGTTATGATGAGGGTTAGGGTATAGTGGAACACCACTGAGGAATAGGGTTAGGATGAGGGTTAGTGGAACACCACTGAGGAATAGGGTTAGGATGAGGGTTTGGGGTAGAGGAACAGCCCTGAGGAATAGGGTTAGGATGAGGGTTTGGGGTAGTGGAACACCCCTGAGGAATAGGGTTATGATGAGGGTTAGGGTATAGTGGAACACCACTGAGGAATAGGGTTAGGATGAGGGTTTGGGGTAGAGGAACACCTCTGTCTGACTGAAGAGCTTAGAAAAAGGGTTATTAAGGTAACAATTGTCTGTGTCTATATAAGGCCAACACTATTTTCAGACGCAATCTCTCGGGCGTAAGAGTGGCTAACTGACTAAACCAATGAAGGAATGGATGAATGAATGATCCTCCATGTAATTTACATCTCAGAGATGGATCCTCACAACCTTGTATTCCATAGCTTTCCTTGCTCTGGTGTCCATCTATTGCCTAAATGACATTAGAAACAAAAGGGGAAGACATACTGTAGCATGTATTCCCGTTATAAAAAGAGGAGTCCATAATGAAGAACATGGTGCGTTTGTGAGATAGCCCTGTCTCTGTCTGTCACCTAGGAATACGGTTAATGACCTCCGTGGCTGTGCCAAGGGACGTTTTAATCATCTCTGTCTTTGTTTCCTAATTTAGTTTTGATTGGCTATGAAAATGCATCGCAGCACTCCGGATTCAGGTTCCAACCGTCATCAGCACTTCCTGGTTGTGAGGGAGGGAACATACACCTAGATGCGCACACACACGCACATGTGAGGACAGACACACACACACACACACACATGCACATGTGAGGACAGACACACACACACACACACACATGCACATGTGAGGACAGACACACACATGCACATGTGAGGACAGACACACACACACACACACACACACACACACATGCACATGTGAGGACAGACACACACATGCACATGTGAGGACAGACACACACACACACACACACACATGCACATGTGAGGACAGACACACACACACACACACACACACATGCACATGTGAGGACAGACACACACATGCACATGTGAGGACAGACACACACACGCACATGTGAGGACAGACACACACACACACACACACACACACACACACACATGCACATGTGAGGACAGACACACACATGCACATGTGAGGACAGACACACACACGCACATGTGAGGACAGACACACACACGCACATGTGAGGACAGACACACACACGCACATGTGAGGACAGACACACACCGCACATGTGAGGACAGACACACACCGCACATGTGAGGACAGACACACACACGCACATGTGAGGACAGACACACACACGCACATGTGAGGACAGACACACACACCGCACATGTGAGGACAGACACACACACGCACATGTGAGGACAGACACACACACGCACATGTGAGGACAGACACACACACACGCACATGTGAGGACAGACACACACACACACACATGTGAGGACAGACACACACACGCACATGTGAGGACAGACACACACACGCACATGTGAGGACAGACACACACACGCACATGTGAGGACAGACACACACACCGCACATGTGAGGACAGACACACACACCGCACATGTGAGGACAGACACACACACGCACATGTGAGGACAGACACACACACGCACATGTGAGGACAGACACACACACGCACATGTGAGGACAGACACACATACACACATGTGAGGACAGACACACACACGCACATGTGAGGACAGACACACACTGCACATGTGAGGACAGACACACACACCGCACATGTGAGGACAGACACACACACTGCACATGTGAGGACAGACACACACACGCACATGTGAGGACAGACACACACACGCACATGTGAGGACAGACACACACACGCACATGTGAGGACAGACACACACACGCACATGTGAGGACAGACACACACATGTGAGGACAGACACACACACGCACGTGAGGACAGACACACACGCACATGTGAGGACAGACACACACACGCACATGTGAGGACAGACACACACACGCACATGTGAGGACAGACACACACACGCACATGTGAGGACAGACACACACAGACACACACACGCACATGTGAGGACAGACACACACAGACACATGTGAGGACAGACACACACAGACACACACACGCACATGTGAGGACAGACACACACACGCACATGTGAGGACAGACACACACACGCACATGTGAGGACAGACACACACACGCACATGTGAGGACAGACACACACACGCACATGTGAGGACAGACACACACATGCACATGTGAGGACAGACACACACACACGCACATGTGAGGACAGACACACACACGCACATGTGAGGACAGACACACACACGCACATGTGAGGACAGACACACACATGCGGGCACTCACACACACACACACACACACATTAATGCAGGAATATTCTCTTCAGGCAGCATGTGTTTACCCTTTCCTGTAAGCAACACAAAGAAGATCAAGATCAATTGTCACAGTCAAAGGAAGAAAAACGCTAACTGATATCTCTACTAACCTAGAAAGAATAACACTAACTGATATCTCTACTAACCTAGAAAGAATAACGCTAAATGATATCTCTACTAACCTAGAAAGAATAACGCTAAATGATATCTCTACTAACCTAGAAAGAATAACGCTAACTGATATCTCTACTAACCTAGGAAGTGGTTGATCATGGTTAGCCTCACTTACTAGAAGATACAACAGACTCTGGATATCCCTGTTGCAGTATTCCCGGAGTTAGGAGGGTACAAGTAGGAAATCCAGATGAATCAAACTCGGAATTTGTCAAAATCCTAAGAATTTACCAGAATGTTGCAACCCTAGTAAGGTATTCAGAGCAACTCATTCCATCTGAATATTTTCTTTAAACTGAAACCTCTCCAGAACACTCATCTCCTTCTTTGAAACCCTTCCGGAGATGTGACTGGCACGCCATCTCCACTTCTGCATACCTCCCTGCCCTTTTCTAGCATTCGCAGGCAACTCATAAACTATAACTAAAGGGGACGAAGAAATGTAATAGCACGGCAGAGCTGTGTGTTATAGTTCACCAGGGGTCAACTTATTGCTCCAGCACAGCTCACTGGATTGCTATAAGAAATAAAGGCCTCGCGAAGTAGATTATGGGACTGCTGTGTCCCTGCTAGGGATGGGCATTTGGGTGATTCCTCAAGAAATTACAGTGCATTTCGAAAGTATTCAGAACCCTTGACTTTTGCACATTTTGTTACATTACAGCCTTATTCTAAAATGGAGTGAATAGTTTTTTTCCCCCTCATCAATCTACACAAAATACCCTATAACGACAAAGCAAAAGACAGACATTTTTGCTAATTTATATATATAAAAAAATCAGAAATATAAAATGCACATAGGTATTCAGACACTTTACTCAGCACTTTGTTGAAGCACCTTTGGCAGCGATTACAGCCTCGAGTCTTCTTGGGTATGATGCAGCAAGCTTTGCACACCTGAGTTTCTCCCATTCTTCTCTGCCGATCCTCTCAAGCTCTGTCAGGTTGGGTGGGGAGCATCACTGCACAGCTATTTTCAGGTCTCTCCAGAGATGTTCGATAGGGTTCAAGTCCGGGCTCTGCCTGGGCCACTCAAGGCCATTCAGAGACTTATCCCGAAGCCACTCCTGCGTTGTCTTGGCTGTGTGCATAGGGTCATTGTCCTGTTGGAAAGGGAACCTTCACCCCAGTCTGAGATCCTGAGCGCTCTGGAGCAGGTTTCCCTTCATCCTGACTAGTCTCCCAGTTCATGCCGCTGAAAAACATCCCCACAGCATGATGCTGCCACCACCATGCTTCACCGTAGTGATGGTGCCAGGTTTCCTCCAGATGTGACACTTGGCATTCAGGCCAAAGAGTTCAATCTTGGTTTCATCAGACCAGAGAATCTTGTTTCTCATGGTCTGAGATACATTTAGGTGCCTTTTGGCAAACTCCAAATGGGCTGTTATGTACCTTTTACTGAGGAGTGTCTTCCGTCTGGCCACTCTACCAGAAAAGCCTGATTGGTGGAGTGCTGCAGAGATGGTTGTCCTTCTGGAAGGTTCTTCCATCTCAACAGAGGAACTCTGGAGCTCTGTCAGAGTGACCATCGCGTTCTTGGTCACCTCCCAGGCCCATCTCCCCTAATTGCTCAGTTTGGCTGGCAGACATTTTTTGGTACCCTTCCCCAGATCTAAGCCTCAACACAATCCTGTCTCGGAGCTCTACGGACAATTCCTTCGACCTCATGGCTTGGTTTTTGCTCTGACATGCGCTGTCAACTGTGGGACCTTATATAGACAGGTGTTTGCCTTTCCAAATCATGTCCAATCATTTGAATTTACCACAGGTGGACTCCAATCAAGTTGTAGAATTATCTCAAGGATGATCAATGGAAACAGGACGCACCTGAGCTCAAATTCAAGTCTCATAGCAAAGGGTCTGAATACCTGTGTAAATAAGGTATCTTTAAATAAATTAGCAAAAACATTCTAAAAACCTGTTTATACTTTGTCATTATGGGTTATTGTTTGTAGATTGAAGGATTTTTAAAAAATTTAATCAATTTTAGAATACGGCTGTAACGTAACAAAATGTGGAAAAGGTCAAGAAGGTCTGAATACTTTTCGTACGCTCTGTACAAGACCATGATTTGGGGGTTTTCCATAGAGGAGGGATTGTTGAGATATGTTTAACATTGTATATTAAAGCATAATTGAGACATAATGAATTGAAGATGGAATATTTGCGACATTTTGTCCTTACCCAGGCCTCATTTAAGACTCCATAATGTTTCATGTGTAGATGCTACCAAGCAAATGTTGGAATCATATGAAGCTTTACCGCTTGCTCTGTAATATGAGTAATATTTTGTTTTCATTAACAATTTTCTTACATTAATTTATTAAAAAAATGAAAATTATAAAATATAAAATGTTTGATTTGGCATATCTTTTTCTATATATATTTTTTTACATAATATACTGGCATATCAAAGTTGCAGTGGGATCTCTGATAGTTTTAATTAAAGTTAGGGCCCATTTTATTTGGGCTATCCTCGACTAAAATAAATATTGGTCGACCGAAAGTCGTCTGTTCTTTCGACCAATCAATTGGTCAAAATGTTTAAATGTGTATTTTTCCACATATAAACCACACCCTACTGAGTTTTTAATAAATATGCATTAAGCTTGTCTAATGCTTTAAGCTTACTGTTGAAATAAGATGCAAATTCCTCAAGCAAGAGCCAGAGATCCAGACCCGACTATTCTCCTCCCACTCAACGTGGGTCACACCCAAAGCTTGCGCTAGCGAACTTGCAACATTGTATAAAATATTCCGGTCCCTCAGTTTCCAGGGCCAGTGAGCTCAGGACAGACACAGCTGTAGGCTATTTGCACAAGGGATAAGAAGCTCCGAAACCTTAAATTGTCTCCTGCTTCAGCTCCTGTTCCTCTTATTAAATATTAGCTCAAAAGTATTGTGGAGCTCCTGCACCTAAATATAAACAGTACCAGCACCCAAAATGAGTACGGGAACCTATTTCAGCCCTAGTCAAGCTCTGATAATTAGTAAATCATGTAGGCCTATTTTATAACGTTTCCACTGGATCAGAGCATGACATTTTTTCCCTTTAACGCTGAGTGGTTGTCGAAAGGGAGAGAGCTGGAAAGATTTTTGAGGAACTATTGTAATTCTCAATGGATGTAAAAACAGACTTTGTTTGCGGTGAAGAAAACATTACTCCACATGCCATTAGTGGTGGTGCGTTAAGCCAATCAGAAAAACTATCAGATCCCCAAATGAGCACATGTATATGCCTACATTTGCACGCAGGCCAGGTAGCCTATAGGTCTACTTCTATGCGTGCGCGTACTTACTCAACATTGACAGGAGCGCTCCAAACAAAATACAATGACAAAATTAACAAAACTCGTCAACGAAATTAAATAAACTAAAACTTGTTTCTGACAAGTGTGCCCCCTGTAAACTATGTGTCCACTCCAATAACGAGAACGGGAAGACTGGAACAATAATATTGATTCTATTAACCGAAATTACCATAACCAAAGTAACAAACATTGTAGATTAGAAATTATAGGAATTAACGGGAAATGTACTACTGGTGATATATACATGTAAGGGTGAATTGATAGACACTAACAATCAAAAGCAAACAATTCACACAAATAAGTTATGAAACAATGAATGAGCACAAATTAGCGGGAGAGAGCGCATTCTGGAGAGAGAAGTTGCATTGTTCATCTGGGCTCATGGTCCATCCGTCATCTTCATTGGCCGTGCAGTATTTACGGTGGTATGGCCTTAGCAGAAGTCAGGGTATTCATACTTCTTGCGTTTAGGGGAGCAGTGCAGAGCTGTTGTGAAGGAAGCGAGTTTGTGTTTATACAGGATGTACCGCCCCCACCTACCGTCAACTAGTCATGTCAATGTGTAGCTCTACAGAGCCCTTCGCATTGTTCAAACAAGTGGGAGACACAATGGCGATGCGGAACGGGGCTCGATTTGGCATCTGGAGGCTCCGCAATTGCTTCACACACACTCCATATAGATCCTCCCACCACATTTGCTTCACACACACTCCATATAGATCCTCCCACCACATTTGCTTCACACACACTCCATATAGATCCTCCCACCACATTTGCTTCACACACACTCCATATAGATCCTCCCACCACATTTGCTTCACACACACTCCATATAGATCCTCCCACCACATTTGCTTCACACACACTCCATATAGATCCTCCCACCACATTTGCTTCACACACACTCCATATAGATCCTCCCACCACATTTTCGGTTCAAGCATGAATTGGCTTTTAGTCTAGGCCTCCTCAATGGATAAGTTCACTGAGATGGGCGCAAATATATATATATATACAGTACCAGTCGAAAGTTTGGACGCACCTAATCATTCCAGGGCGTTTTCTTTATTTTTTACTATTTTCTACATTGTAGAATAGCAGTGAAGACATCAAAACTATGAAATAACACATATGGAATCATGTAGTAACCAAAAAAAGTTTTAAACAAATCAAAATATATTTTATATTCGAGATTCTTCAAAGTAGTGTCATGACGTTGCCCTGTTGGTGAGGTTTATGACCCCCATAAATACCTTTCCCACTTTTCTCTCTCTACTCTACAGAATGGACTCTTGGAAAGCCCTTTGTTAACATAGAGACAGTATGGTAACATCAAAAGGTTGGGAATGGAACAATCTTTATGTAATCCAACCAGTTGAAGGTGTCCGTTTGTACTTAGAGAATATGATGTCAGATCAGTTATTGTCTGGGACATTATATCTGATGATAGGACGACATAAACTGTGTCTTGGAAAGTCTACACATTCTAGTTATCAAATTCACGTGGAATTGTTGTGCAATTTAAATGTTTAAATATGAAACTATTTGTGAAAAGATGAAATGTAATTTTAGTTTTTAAAATGAGAGAATTGTTTTCATAAGTAAAATATGCTCAATCAGTGGCCACACCCACGTGAATAGGCATTGCTTGGAAATGATGAACCAACGCCTTTTCTACATTTCTATAAGAGCCCACGGGACCCAATTCACAGCAAACTAAGCCAACCTCTGCACAAGCTCTGGTTGCACGACTACAACATAACCAAATTAAGATTGTGTTCCCGATGACGTGAGGACTGATGTCCGTACGTTTAAAAGGGCGAATTTCAACGTGGAGGTGACGATTGCCATCCTGGAAGGATGAATTTCGACAATACCAACCAGAATATAGCATGAGGTTACAGTATGGCAACTTGGTATGAACTTATTCACTATAGAAGTGATACATCCTAGACGTCGAGTTATCAGCAGCAGCTGTAAACGTGCGTGGCCTAGGAAAGGACGGACAATCACTTCAGAACGACAGGGTACTACAACGTATCCGTTCTACCACACGACGATGGTACTACAACGTATCCGTTCTACCACAAGACAACAGACTACAACGTATCCGCCCAGAAATATTCTTCAAAGGACAAGGGAGATCACTGCTGGGCAACCCAGCCTTCCATCTTCAACCAATCTATCAAAGCGCAGCTCAGAGTAAATATATTTCTTGCATTTTCCTTTTTCGAATGGGCGGTTATTTAGAATGCATAAGAATCTGTAGTTACGATGGCATAGCTTCATAAGGACCGATAGAGACCCAATCCTTTTGTTCCTCAGTCTTCCCGCGCTTTCATTCAAAGCCAACCCCCTTTCTTTGTGCAACCAGCCGTCATACCGGTTTCGTCTGCTAGGGACATTTTCTTTTATTACATAATTAGTAATCAATGTATGATCCATCCTGTGTATGAATAATTATGTGTGATTATTTAGTAAATAAATAAATAAACAACATTTTGTTTTGCTGATTCATCTTGTTAGCCAGGGTTCGTGAAGATAACCAAGAATTTTACGACGTTCAGATGAGACTGAATAAGATGACGATTAATAATTGACTGCTATTGATATAAAAGATGACCAGGTCTTTAAGAGTTTATTCGGAAGGTAACAGCTCTATAAACATTCTTCCGTAGTGCCCCGACTTCCTAGTTAATTACGTTTACATGATTAGTTTAATCAGATTTTATAAAATAGCATGCCATTTAATTTAATCCATAGTAAAAGACACGACAGTAGCCATCCTTTGCATTGATGACAGCTTTGCACACTCTACCCTCACCTCTCTCTCACCCTTTCATCTCTCTCTCTCCCCCCTCTCCCCCTCTCTTTCTCTGTATCTGCAGACCATGATGTGATTTCTGATACCTCCGTTATCACGCAGGAAGCAGACATGTGGCCCTGGAACTAGAGGCCTAGACCCTGCTCCTGCCTGCTGAATGCGAGCCCAAATCAATTAACAGCGATTTAATTCTCAGATAGCCTGATGCTAAATGGTAATTGCCTGAATACACAGTGATCATACTCATAATGAAAACTGCTATTGGCATCATAAGCAGTGTATCGACATTCACAGCTGCAGCTATTTCACTGGTAATCGCTGAAACATTGATTTACATTGACCCTACCAATTAAAGAATGAATGGCCCCTGAAGAGAGATGATTCCTATTCTGATAAGGCAGTAGCTAATATCCTTGTTGACGTGTGCCTGGTAGGCCAGAGGCTAAGTGTAGAACCAACTAATGAGTGATATGAGCTTATTTAATTGAAAGACTCCAGTCATATAAAGATCATTGGACTGTTTCAAGAAGCATGCAGGCTAACAATGATTAACTTGGTTTCAAAAAGTCCCAGGAATAGAATGATAGTATTGAACCACTGGTTATGAAATTAAGCAGGGTGACTGCCATAGAATAGCACATACACAGAGTAATACTCCTCTGTCCAAGTCTGGACTAATACGGATTACATACTGGGTGTCAAATTGAATCAATCTGGGTGCTCAATAACTCAAAGAACAGTTGAAAATTACCCAATTTTGACGCTGACCCCAAGCTGAAAGAGCCCAGACATTTTAAAAGCAACCTTGGGAGTCTGTCATGGAGTCAGCGTTTTCAAAATGCCTCTGTCTGGCTGAATAATGTATCCTATGAATAAAACACATTAGTTACAAAACATATTGAATTATTCACTTTTCAAAGCCTCTATATACAAGATATTAGCTCTTCACTCATTGGGTCTCTCTCTCTCTCTCTCACTCTCTCTCAAAAGATCTTGACATTTTAAACAGTGCTGTTCAGATAGGATCTTTGATGGGCTGGTACACACACATACACTAAAATGGATTCACACGCCAGTGTGTTGCTAAACGTGGCCTGCTAGCTGTGTTTTTCAAAGCTAAAGAGCCCAAATGAGGAGGCCCTTCACTAATGACAAACGTTACCCTATACACCTCTTTTACAATAGACAGGCACACCACTTTAGTCCTCAAAGCAACATGCTAACTTTCAAGGGGTGTTCTCTTGCTGCTAATATTCCAATGCTAATGGCTCTGTGTTTTATTCCACCAAGACTCTCTCAATCAGTGCCTGTGCTGTAATCAGTGCCTGTGCTGTAATCAGTGTCTGTGCTGTAATCAGTGTCTGTGCTGTAATCAGTGTCTGTGCTGTAATCAGTGCCTGTGCTGTAATCAGTGTCTGTGCTGTAATCAGTGCCTGTGCCTGTGCTGTAATCAGTGCCTGTGCCTGTGCTGTAATCAGTGCCTGTGCTGTAATCAGTGCCTGTGCTGTAATCAGGGCCTGTGCTGTAATCAGTGTCTGTGCTGTAATCAGTGCCTGTGCTGTAATCAGTGTCTGTGCTGTAATCAGTGCCTGTGCCTGTGCTGTAATCAGTGCCTGTGCCTGTGCTGTAATCAGTGCCTGTGCTGTAATCAGTGCCTGTGCTGTAATCAGGGCCTGTGCTGTAATCAGTGCCTGTGCCTGTGCTGTAATCAGTGCCTGTGCCTGTGCTGTAATCAGTGCCTGTGCTGTAATCAGGGCCTGTGCTGTAATCAGGGCCTGTGCCTGTGCTGTAATCAGTGCCTGTGCTGTAATCAGTGCCTGTGCTGTAATCAGTGCCTGTGCTGTAATCAGTGCCTGTGCTGTAATCAGTGCCTGTGCTGTAATCAGTGCCTGTGCCTGTGCTGTAATCAGTGCCTGTGCCTGTGCTGTAATCAGGGCCTGTGCTGTAATCAGTGCCTGTGCTGTAATCAGTGCTGGTGCCTGTGCTGTAATCAGTGCCTGTGGTGTAATCAGTGCCTGTGCTGTAATCAGGGCCTGTGCTGTAATCAGTGCCTGTGCTGTAATCAGTGTCTGTGCTGTAATCAGGGCCTGTGCTGTAATCAGTGCCTGTGCTGTAATCAGTGCCTGTGCTGTAATCAGTGCCTGTGCTGTAATCAGGGCCTGTGCTGTAATCAGTGCCTGTGCTGTAATCAGTGCCTGTGCTGTAGAGACAGATGGAAAAATTAGTGCATCCAAATAAACACCAAGACGACATTTTCAACAGAGAAAATGAATTTAGAAAATTGTTACATTGACATGCTTTAATTTCAGGTGTATCTCATCACACGTCAAGGCATCATTGCCAAGTGGTGAGAAACTCCAGTGAGGTGAATCTAAATGTGTTGTGGCCCCTGAGAGATCTACATGCAAGATACAATGTTTCTCTCTTGAGGGGAGAATAAATGAAAATCCATCAAATACTGTATGTTCCCATTACTGAGAGGTTGTGAGACCAGCAGAATACATATGGGATTCAGAATTCATTACACATTTGCATGTGTAAAAAGGTGTGTGTGTGTGTGTGTGTGTGTGTGTGTGTGTGTGTGTGTGTGTGTGTGTGTGTGTGTGTGTGTGTGTGTGTGTGTGTGTGTGTGCTATCCTAACTTTCAGTCATATCTCCCTTACTACCTTTCGTACTGCATCCACTGGTGAGCTCTACATAACTACATTTGGGGAAAGGAAGGGGCCTGTCTATGGAAGAGAAGCAGGACTTACTAGGGCGCAGTATGTCTCAGGTGGGTCTCCACAGGTGATGTTGGGTGGGTCCACCGTAACCTTCAGGTACTTGGTCATGTCCATGGCCTCAGGTTGGCAGGCCATATAATCCCAGGTGAGTCCTTCGTCCGTGTACACCTGAGACTTACACACGTCGTAGTGTCCCCAGGCAGCAGGGTAGTGCTGCATGGTCTGGCACACACTCGCCCACAGCGCCTGCAGTGTCAACAACAGAGGGAAACGCATGGCGGCTTCCTCTCAGACACGCTAGGTCTCTAGAAAAAGAGACCTTCTTTCTCAATGAGGAATCACTGTTCTTCCTCTCTCCCGAAACAGAGACAGAGAGACAGAGGAAAAGGGCTTTGGAGTCTATGAAATAATTCAACCTTTACGGAGAGAGGAGCCAAGGAACTGTGGCAGCATGCCAGCCTGCTGTTAACAGCTTGATGAGGAGGAGGGCAAGGTGAAGGTGGAGGGGGAAACACTTGTTTTGGTCTGGAATCCTCTCCCAACTCCTGTCCTGGTCTCTGCCGTCTATCTCTCCGGCCGGGTGGGAACGGGGGGGAATCACGGTACGTCGAGGTACGGGGTTACTGGCCCTTCCAGAAGAGAAGAGGATGGAGGGAGGAGGAGCAGAGAGGTGACAGCCCCTGGAGGAGGCAGCCTTTTGACACGCTGATGGAGAGATGAGTGACAGGCCGCTCAGTTTTGTTTGCTGTCAATCATGTTTCTGTTCAGCCCGGCAACGCCACCCAGGCTCTGTAGGGAGCGAGGAAAGAGGAGAAAATTAGAGGGTGAATGCCAGGCGGGAGGATAGAGTTTGAAAGAGAGTGTTTGTGTGTGTGTGTGTGTGTGTGTAGATGGATAGAGTTTGACATTAGCAGGCGCTGACAGATCCTTGAGGTGGGGGTGCCATAGTGTATGTGTACATTACAGAGAGAGATTGGATAACCAAGGCCTGGGCCATCAAGGTGAATTGGATGCCTTTCATACTAAGCCCACACCTCACCTCACTTTGGCTATCACTTTTCATGGGTTTCTGTTCTACACCCCTCTCCCCAGGAGGACCAAGACTACCAGTAGCTCTTCAATTCATCTTCTTAAGCCTGTGTATAGGCCTCTCTGTCTAACATTGAGATGGGCTAAAAACACTGCCTAGCCTGAACAGGCCTCAGATGCCATGAAATAGGACATGCCATCAGCTTTAAAAATATATATAAACATTTATTTTTTATTTGCTCACAACTTATTGCAAATGAATACAGTAATATCTATCTTATACCTACTGTAAAAGTACAATATTTTGTCATATTTTATTTGAAGAAACATTGTCATTCTCCAATCATTTGAGTCAGATGGTGGTACCTGTCTAACCCACGGAACTCTTCTACTCATACAGGCAGCAATAGAAACACATCTATTTTCATGAATGTAAAAAATATAATTCTGTTATATTTAAATCCATCATATCAATCATGATGACCAGTAACGCTATGGGTGGAGATCTTGATTATATCCACCACTCTAGATGAGATGTGAAAGGGAAAGAGATATTGGGATGGAGAGAGAGAGAGAGATGGGGATAGAGAGAGATATGGGGATGGAGAGAGAGAGAGAGAGAGATGGGGATGGAGAGAGAGAGAGATGGGGATGAGAGATGGGGATGGAGAGAGAGAGAGATGGGGATGGAGAGAGAGAGAGATGGGGATGAAGAGAGAGAGAGATGGGGATGGAGAGAGAGAGAGATGGGGATGAGAGAGAGAGAGATGGGGATGAGAGAGAGAGAGAGATGGGGATGAGAGAGAGAGAGAGATGGGGATGAGAGAGAGAGAGAGATGGGGATGAGAGAGAGAGAGATGGGGATGAGAGAGAGAGAGATGGGGATGAGAGAGAGAGAGATGGGGATGAGAGAGAGAGAGATGGGGATGAGGAGAGAGAGAGAGAGAGAGAGAGAGAGAGAGAGAGAGAGAGAGAGAGAGAGAGAGAGAGAGAGAGAGAGAGAGAGAGAGGGGAAAGAGAGAGAGGGGGAAAGAGAGAGAGGGGGAAAGAGAGAGAGGGGGAAAGAGAGAGAGGGGGAAAGAGAGAGAGAGAGAGGGGGATGGAGAGAGAGGGGGAAAGAGAGAGAGGGGGAAAGAGAGAGAGGGGGAAAGAGAGAGAGGGGGAAAGAGAGAGAGGGGGATGGAGAGAGAGAAAGAAAGAAAGAAAGAGGGGGATGGAGACAGAGAGAGAGAGAGATGGGGATGAGAGAGAGAGAGAGAGAGATGGGGATGAGAGAGAGAGAGAGAGAGATGGGGATGAGAGAGAGAGAGAGATGGGGATGAGAGAGAGAGAGAGAGAGATGGGGATGAGAGAGAGAGAGAGAGAGAGATGGGGATGAGAGAGAGAGAGAGAGAGATGGGGATGAGAGAGAGAGAGAGATGGGGATGAGAGAGAGAGAGAGAGAGATGGGGATGAGAGAGAGAGAGAGAGAGATGGGGATGAGAGAGAGAGAGAGAGAGATGGGGATGAGAGAGAGAGAGAGAGAGATGGGGATGAGAGAGAGAGAGAGAGAGATGGGGATGAGAGAGAGAGAGAGAGAGAGAGATGGGGATGAGAGAGAGAGAGAAAGGGATAGAGAGAGATATAAGGGGATGGAGAGAGAGCGCGAGAGAAAGGGATAGAGAGAGATAGATGGTGAGATAGAAGGGGATGGAGAGAGAGCGCGAGAAGTGGATGGAGAGAGAGATGGGGATAGAGAGTGAGAGAGCGAGAGATGCAGATGGAGAGAAAGAGAGAGAGATGGGGATGGAGCGAGAATGTGAGAGAGCGAGAGAGAGAGGGAAGGGGGTAAGAGAGAGAGGGAAGGGGGTGAGATGGAGAGAGAGGGGTGGAAGGGGTACGAGAGAAAGACCTTCACTGCTAAAGAATAAGAATGCCAATGGAAGAGTGTGGGCAGGTAAAACGGAGGAGACGTGAACAGGTAAAACAGAGGAGATGTGGACAGGTAAAACAGAAGAGATGTGGACAGGTAAAACAGAGGAGACGTGAACAGGTAAAACAGAGAAGACGTGGACAGGTAAAACAGAGGAGACGTGGGCAGGTAAAACAGAGGAGACGTGGGCAGGTAAAACAGAGGAGACGTGGGCAGGTAAAACAGAGGAGACGTGGACAGGTAAAACAGAGGAGACGTGGACAGGTAAAACAGAGGAGACGTGGACAGGTAAAACAGAGGAGACGTGGACAGGTAAAACAGAGGAGACGTGGACAGGTAAAACAGAGGAGACGTGGACAGGTAAAACGGAGGAGACGTGAACAGGTAAAACGGAGGAGACGTGAACAGGTAAAACGGAGGAGACGTGAACAGGTAAAACGGAGGAGACGTGGACAGGTAAAACGGAGGAGACGTGGACAGGTAAAACAGAGGAGACGTGGACAGGTAAAACGGAGGAGACGTGGACAGGTAAAACGGAGGAGACGTGGACAGGTAAAACGGAGGAGACGTGGACAGGTAAAACAGAGGAGACGTGGGCAGGTAAAACAGAAGAGACGTGGACAGGTAAAACAGAGGAGACGTGGACAGGTAAAACAGAGGAGACGTGGACAGGTAAAACAGAGGAGACGTGGACAGGTAAAACAGAAGAGACGTGGACAGGTAAAACAGAGGAGACGTGAACAGGTAAAACAGAAGAGACGTGGACAGGTAAAACAGAAGAGACGTGGACAGGTAAAACAGAGGAGACGTGGACAGGTAAAACAGAGGAGACGTGGACAGGTAAAACAGAGGAGACGTGGACAGGTAAAACAGAGGAGACGTGGACAGGTAAAACAGAGGAGACGTGGACAGGTAAAACAGAGGAGACGTGGACAGGTAAAACAGAGGAGACGTGGACAGGTAAAACAGAGGAGACGTGGACAGGTAAAACAGAGGAGACGTGGACAGGTAAAACAGAGGAGACGTGGACAGGTAAAACGGAGGAGACGTGGACAGGTAAAACGGAGGAGACGTGGACAGGTAAAACGGAGGAGACGTGGACAGGTAAAACGGAGGAGACGTGGGCAGGTAAAACGGAGGAGACGTGGACAGGTAAAACGGAGGAGACGTGGACAGGTAAAACGGAGGAGACGTGGACAGGTAAAACGGAGGAGACGTGGACCGGTAAAACGGAGGAGACGTGGACAGGTAAAACGGAGGAGACGTGGACAGGTAAAACGGAGGAGACGTGGACAGGTAAAACGGAGGAGACGTGGACAGGTAAAACGGAGGAGACGTGGACAGGTAAAACGGAGGAGACGTGGGCAGGTAAAACGGAGGAGACGTGGACAGGTAAAACGGAGGAGACGTGGACAGGTAAAACGGAGGAGACGTGGACAGGTAAAACGGAGGAGACGTGGACAGGTAAAACGGAGGAGACGTGGACAGGTAAAACGGAGGAGACGTGGACAGGTAAAACAGAGGAGACGTGGACAGGTAAAACAGATGAGACGTGGACAGGTAAAACAGAGGAGACGTGGACAGGTAAAACAGAGGAGACGTGGACAGGTAAAACAGAGGAGACGTGGACAGGTAAAACAGAGGAGACGTGGACAGGTAAAACAGAGGAGACGTGGGCAGGTAAAACAGAGGAGACGTGGGCAGGTAAAACCGAGGAGACGTGGACAGGTAAAACGGAGCCTATCCATTAGCACCAGAGCTTCATGTGATTAATAGACATAATATTTTCATGTTAAGGAGAAGTGTTGGAATTACCAGGGGCTTGTTTGAGTAGGGTAGGCCTGACGTTGGAGTGGACAGGGATCTGTTTGAGTAGGGTAGGCCTGACGTTGGAGTGGGCAGGGACCTGTTTGAGTAGGGTAGGCCTGACGTTGGAGTGGACAGGGACCTGTTTGAGTAGGGTAGGCCTGACGTTGGAGTGGGCAGGGGCTTGTTTGAGTAGGGTAGGCCTGACGTTGGAGTGGGCAGGGGCTTGTTTGAGTAGGGTAGGCCTGACGTTGGAGTGGACAGGGACCTGTTTGAGTAGGGTAGGCCTGACGTTGGAGTGGGCAGGGACCTGTTTGAGTAGGGTAGGCCTGACGTTGGAGTGGGCAGGGACCTGTTTGAGTAGGGTAGGCCTGACGTTGGAGTGGGCAGGGACCTGTTTGAGTAGGGTAGGCCTGACGTTGGAGTGGACAGGGACCTGTTTGAGTAGGGTAGGCCTGACGTTGGAGTGGGCAGGGACCTGTTTGAGTAGGGTAGGCCTGACGTTGGAGTGGGCAGGGACCTGTTTGAGTAGGGTAGGCCTGACGTTGGAGTGGGCAGGGACCTGTTTGAGTAGGGTAGGCCTGACGTTGGAGTGGACAGGGATCTGTTTGAGTAGGGTAGGCCTGACGTTGGAGTGGGCAGGGACCTGTTTGAGTAGGGTAGGCCTGACGTTGGAGTGGACAGGGACCTGTTTGAGTAGGGTAGGCCTGACTGGATGAAGACGGGGTAGTAGGGAGAGAGACACCCAGGCTAGGGGAGCTGGAATGGTGGTAACCAAGCCAGATGAGGGGAGCTGGAATAGAGGTACCCAGGCTAAAAGAAGGTGCAGGGGACAGAGATACTCAGGCTAGATACGTGGAGAGGGGAAAGAGATTTGCAGGCCAGATAAGTGGAGAGGGGACAAAGATACCCAGGCTAGATTAGTGGAAAGGGGACAGATATACCAGGCTAGATAAGGAGAGAGGGGACAGATATACCAGGCTAGATAAGGGGGGAGGGGACAGATATACCAGGCTAGATAAGGGGAGAGGGGACAGATATACCAGGCTAGATAAGGGGAGAGGGGACAGATATACCAGGCTAGATAAGGGGACAGATATACCAGGCTAGATAAGGAGAGAGGGGACAGATATACCAGGCTAGATAAGGAGAGAGGGGACAGAGATACCAGGCTAGATAAGGAGAGAGGGGACAGATATACCAGGCTAGATAAGTGTAGAGGGGACAGATATACCAGGCTAGATAAGGGGAGAGGGGACAGATATACCAGGCTAGATAAGGGGAGAGGGGACAGATATACCAGGCTAGATAAGTGTAGAGGGGACAGATATACCAGGCTAGATAAGGGGAGAGGGGACAGATATACCAGGCTAGATAAGGAGAGATGGGACAGATATACCAGGCTAGATAAGTGGAGAGGGGACAGATATACCAGGCTAGATAAGTGTAGAGGGGACAGATATACCAGGCTAGATAAGTGGAGAGGGGACAGATATACCAGGCTAGATAAGGAGAGAGGGGACAGATATACCAGGCTAGATAAGGGGGGAGGGGACAGATATACCAGGCTAGATAAGGGGGGAGGGGACAGATATACCAGGCTAGATAAGTGTAGAGGGGACAGAAATACCAGGCTAGATAAGGAGAGAGGGGACAGATATACCAGGCTAGATAAGTGGAGAGGGGACAGATATACCAGGCTAGATAAGGGGGGAGGGGACAGATATACCAGGCTAGATAAGGAGAGAGGGGACAGATATACCAGGCTAGATAAGGGGACAGATATACCAGGCTAGATAAGGGGGGAGGGGACAGATATACCCAGGATAGATAAGGGGACAGATATACCAGGCTAGATAAGGGGACAGATATACCAGGCTAGATAAGGGGACAGATATAGCAGGCTAGATAAGGGGACAGATATACCAGGCTAGATAAGGAGAGAGGGGACAGACATACCAGGCTAGATAAGGAGAGAGGGGACAGACATACCAGGCTAGATAAGGGGGGAGGGGACAGAGATACCAGGCTAGATAAGGGGAGAGGGGACAGATATACCCAGGCTAGATAAGGGGAGAGGGGACAGAGATACCAGGCTAGATAAGGGGAGAGGGGACAGAGATACCAGGATAGATAAGGAGAGAGGGGACAGATATACCAGGCTAGATAAGGAGAGAGGGGACAGAGATACCAGGCTAGATAAGGGGAGAGGGGACAGATATACCAGGCTAGATAAGGAGAGAGGGGACAGAGATACCAGGCTAGATAAGGGGAGAGGGGACAGAGATACCAGGCTAGATAAGGGGAGAGGGGACAGAGATAGATCAGAGGTCATTATCGCTCTTTACAATTCAGACAATGGTCCTTCCTCTCATTATTCCCAACTTAAACCCAGTGTCACCGGCAGAGGAGAGGAGCGTCCTGTGCATTTTAATTGAGACCTGGGCTATTTGGGGTTGTCGACGTCTTCCTCCCATCGATCAAAGGATAATGTGGGACACTCCAGTATTCCTGCACATTGAAAATGTGGTATTGAAACAGACCCTGTATATAGCTACTGACCCTGTATATAGCTACTGACCCTGGAACTGACCCTGTATATAGCTACTGACCCTGGAACTGACCCTGGAACTGACCCTGTATATAGCTACTGACCCCATATATAGCTACTGACCCTGTATATAGCTACTGACCCTGGAACAGACCCTGTATATAGCTACTGACCCTGGAACAGACCCTGTATATAGCTACTGACCCTGGAACTGACCCTGTATATAGCTACTGACCCTGTATATAGCTACTGACCCTGGGACTGACCCTGTATATAGCTACTGACCCTGGGACTGTCCCTGTATATAGCTACTGACCCTGGAACTGACCCTGTATATAGCTACTGTTCCTGGAACTGACCCTGTATATAAATACTGACCCTGGAACTGACCCTGTATATAGCTACTGACCCTGGAACTGACCCTGTATATAGCTACTGACCCTGTATATAGCTACTGACCCTGGAACAGACCCTGTATATAGCTACTGTTCCTGGAACTGACCCTGTATATAACTACTGATCCTGGGACTGTCCCTGTATGTAGCTTACTTCCTTCTGGTGTTCTTCTTACTTCTTATGTGTATTTTTTGTGTGTTTTTGTTCTACCTTGTTATTTCTGGTACTACATTGAACTTGATTGGTGCGTTGTTGGTTTTGGAGAGAAAGGCATTTCACTGTACTAGTCCATGTGACTTTAAAACTTGAAACACACTGGGGAAATGGGTTTTAAGAGGATGTGAAAGACATTTAAGAAGTGAACTGTATTTCGATAAATAAATAAAAATATGTTCAAAGATGAATATGTTGTCCTTAATTGTGTGATAAAATAGGTCCTGAATAGATGACATGTTAAAATGGTAAATAACCCGTACCATTTATTGATAATGAAGCAATGCAACACAAACAAAACTGTAAAATAAACAAAATATTTACTGAACTACTTCACATGGAATAGGAATAGATTCCCTTATACAGACTCTTCTACAGTACACTAAATCAGGGTTTCCCAAACTCAGTCCTGCCCCTCCCCCCCCCCCTCAGGGTGCACCCAGGTGGGGCCCCAGGACTGAGTTTGTGAAACCCTGTAATAAATGACTTGTATTTTCAGTGATTCCTGCTCTAAGGTAAACTAGGTGAACAGTACTGGGCTCCTGGCTCACTGGCTGATGTGGCATAGATAGACGGGAGTGTATTTTTGGGACGTAGGATCCTACCAATGATGCTGAGGTTGGTTTTATATTTAAACCCATAAATGTTTTACAGGGTCCTTATGACCTGCTAGAGAGCTCTCTCTCTCTCTCTCTCTCAAGCTGTGAAACAGCCCGTTGCATCCGCTTCCATGTCGTCCCTGGGGCAACTCGAGCGCGGCTGAGTGTTTAAAAGTCAGGTAGGGATAGACATGCATGCTTGGCCCGGCAGTGGTTACAACTACAGCAGTAGCTTCTAAATGACACATGTGTATGAATACCCAACGTCTTCATCTCCCTCCATGTCCTCTTCATCCTACATCACAGCCTCCCTACCATCCTGCGCATCCTCCTCTTCATCTCGTCATCTTCCTCACTTTTCACCTTTTCAGATGTTCCTCATCTCCCTCTGTCTCCCTATACGTGTCTCGCTAAACAAAGCCAGTGATGTGCATGGCTTACGTGGGAGAAAGACAGACAGAGATGTGGAGAGAGAGAGAGGGAGTGAGAGTGAGAGAAAAAGAGAGAGAGAGAAGGGGAGTGAGAGACACAGAAACAGAGAGACAGAAAGCTTGGCCAGCATCACCGGGAGCCTCTTCTTTCTCCTTAGATTACTGGGCCTGCCTTCCTTTCCCAGAATCGCTAAATCTTCCCTGTTAACAAACTGCCAATATGACAGTCCTCATAAATAAACATGTGGCAGACAACCGGAGAACGCCCCTGCAAACATCACAGCCAAACGTTCAATGTTCCAGAATGTGTGACGGACCTAGCACATACTATCTCTGTGGCACGCCATCACCACAACACCAGCCGATCCCCACACTCCCTCCCCTCTGTCTTCAGCGCGTCTCTGCTGCCAATCTGCATACAGGTGTATGATCTTTCTTTAATAATTATATGGTGTAGACTAGCTAATGGATGAAGCTATAACAACTGTTTCAGTGATTCAGCATGGCTGTCTGTCAGGGAGGAGAGCAGGGAGAAATCAAAGCGGAGGGTTTGGTCTTGGCTCCTGGCTCCCCAGAACATCGTGGAACATGACAGCCATCCCTTCCCCCTCTAATACAATCTGATTGTTGTAGCCAGACAGGTCCCGGACCTCTGAAGGCAAGACAATCCCTCAGCTCAGCTGCCAAAACGTGCTTGACTTGCCCCTACAGCTCTCTCTCTCTCTCTCTCTCTCTCTCTCTCTCTCTCTCTCTCTCTCTCTCTCTCTCTCTCTCTCTCTCTCTCTCTCTCTCTCTCTCTCTCTCTCTCTCTCTCTCTCTCCTCTCTCTCTCTCTCTCTCTCTCTCTCTCTCTCTCTCTCTCTCTCTCTCTCTCTCTCTCTCTCTCTCTCTCTCTCTCTCTCTCTCTCCTCTCTCTCTCTCTCTCTCTCTCTCTCTCTCTCTCTCTCTCTCTCTCTCTCTCTCTCTCTCTCTCTCTCTCTCTCTCTCTCTCTCTCCTTACTTCCTCCGTCCTCCCTCTTACAAGCTAGGGAAAATGCCACATGCACTTTGTGTGTGAGAGAGTGGCACTTTTGACAGGGTGACTCTTGAGAAGCCGTCTGTGTGGAGCTATGTGTGTTTGGAGCTCGGGGGGGTCTGTTACTGCAGCACCACATATAGAAGCATACTGCAGCAAAAGAGAGGTCTACACCGTCACTAGCACTCCTTGACCCCCTCCCTCCCTCACATTCTCCTCTTCCTCCTTACCTCTCACTCTCTCACATTCTCCCGTCCCTCCCTCCCTTCCTTCCTCCCTCCCTTCTTCACCAAGCACACTTCATAGCGACATAGGAACACCTTATGCATTATTAAAGACACTATTCCTGAAAGGCTCTGCTACCATATTATTGAACTTTCACAGTGGCATGCCTGGCTACTCCACAGGTCCACTTCCAGCTCTTAGGATAGGCCCAGCAAGGATAATATGGTAGCCATGCCTGGCTACTCCACAGGTCCACCTCCAACCCATAGGAAAGGCCCAGCAAGGATAATATGGTAGCCATGCCTGGCTACTCCACAGGTCCACCTCCAGCTCTTAGGATAGGCCCAGCAAGGATAATATGGTAGCCATGCCAGGCTACTCCACAGGTCCACTTCCAGCCAATAGGAAAGGCCCAGCAAGGTAACCCACTGGAAATAGACAACATGTGTTGTAATCGTAATATGTGTGTATAATGGCTGATACTGTTATAATTAGCTTTATCAAAATCCATCAACAAGCAATGTTTAAATTAAAGCATCCACGGCTAAATAGTAAGGTAAATACAGTAGCAAGTGTTACTACTGACAACATGGCAAAGCTATGAGTGGGACTGAATTAGGACTATCGCTCTTACCAAATTTGATCAACATCATAATCTAAGGGTGAACATAATATTATTTAATATTAATTGTAAGGTGAATAATTCATTGTCAGGTATATATATGTATATATATACACAGACACACATACATACAAAGGGCGTTCGGAAAGTATTCAGACCCCTTGACTTGTCCACATTTTGGTAGGTTACAGCCTTATTCAAAAATGTATTAAATTTCTTTTTTTCTTCTCATAATTCTACCCAATTTTTGCTAATTTATTAAAACAAAAAACTGAAACATAACATTTACATATGTATTCAGACCATTTACTCAACACTTTGTTGAAGCAGCTTTGGCAGCGATGAAAGCCTTGAGTCTTCTTGGTTATGATGCTACAAGCTTGTCACACCTGTATTTGGGGAGTTTCTCCATTCTTCTCTGCAGATCCTCGAAAAGCTCTGTCAGGTTGGATGGTGAGCGTTGCTGCACAGCTATTTTCAGGTCTCTCCATAGATGTTAGACCGTGTTAAAATCCGGGTTCTGGCTGGGCCAATCAAGGACATTCAGAGACCTGTCCTGAAGCCACTCCTGCATTATCTTGGCTGTTTGCTTAGGTTCATTGTCCTGTTGGAAGGTGAAACTTTGCCCCAGTCTGAGGCTCTGGAACAGGTTTTCATCAAGGATCTCTCTGTACTTTGCTTCTTTCATCTTTGCCTCGATCCTGACTAATCTCCCAGTCCCTGCCAAAGAAAAACATCCACACAGCATAAAGCTACCACCACCATGCTTCACAGTAGGGATGGTGCCAGGTTTGGCATTCAATCCAAAGAGTTCAATCTTGGTTTCATCAGACCAGAGAATCTTGTTTCTCATGGTCTGAGAATCTTTAGGTGCCTTTTGGCAAACTCCAAGTGGACTGTCATGTGCCTTTTACTGAGGAGTAGCTTCCGTCTGGCTAATCTAGCATAAAGGCCTGATTGGTGGAGTGGTGCAGAGATGGTTGTCCTTCTTGAAGATTCTCCCACCTCCACAGAGGAAATATAGAGCTCTGTCAGAGTGACCATCAGGTTCTTGGTCACCTCCCTGACCAAGGCCATTCTCCCCCGATTGCTCAGTTTGGCTGGGCGGCCAGCTCTAGGAAGATGGTTCCAAACTTCTCCCATTTAAGAATGGTGGAGGCCACTGTGTTCTTGGGGACCTTCAATGCTTCTGTTTTGGTACCCTTCCCCATATCTGTGACTCGGCACAATCCTGTTTCTGAGCTCTACACACAATTCCTTCGACCTCATGGCTTGGTTTTTGCTCTGACATGCACTGTCAACTGTGGGACCTTATATTGACAGGTGTGAGCCTTTCCAAATCATGTCCAAAAATAATAATTTACCACAGGTGTCCTCCAAGTTGTAGAAACATCTCAATGATGATCAATGGAAACAGGATG
The DNA here is from genome assembly GCF_029448725.1 of Salvelinus fontinalis. Taxonomy (NCBI): domain Eukaryota; kingdom Metazoa; phylum Chordata; class Actinopteri; order Salmoniformes; family Salmonidae; genus Salvelinus; species Salvelinus fontinalis. The sequence continues at coordinate 8,419,332 of NC_074671.1, forward strand.
CACCTGAGCTCAATTTCGAGTCTCATAGCAAAGGGTTTGAATGCCTATGTAAATAATGTATTTCTGTTTTTATTTTTAAATACATTTTCAAAAATTTCTTAAAAACTTGTTTTTGGTTTGTCATTATGGGGTATTGTGTGTAGATTGCTGTGATTATTTTGTTTATTAATAAATTTTAGAATAAGGCTTAAACGTAACAAAATGTGTAACAAGTCAAGGGGTCTGAATACTTTCCCGAAGGCATATTATATATAAACCTTACAATGAATAAAAGGAATAACTCTGAAAGTCCACATGTGAACATTGCAGCACTTGTTTTAAAAGTTATGTAAAATCAAAATACATACAATGATTTACTACTACTAATAACAACTACAAACCAAAACATATTAACAAAGAAACCATGTAGGTAAGCCCATTATAACATCATAAGGTAATTAACTAGTATGCCATAAAATATATTATATGGAGTATAATGCAATAATGTGAACCAATCTCAACTTTATAATATACATACTCCTGACTCTTAGCCTGCATCTTCTCATCACCATTACGTTTTAACCACATCTAATCAAATCCAAGTCAGAGGATAAACCTGGATTGGAAAAGCACAAGTAAAGCGAGGAAAGAAAGGTGTTCTGAATACAACAACCAATCAAACATATCGCCATGCGTATCAGTACAGTCAATACAACCACACTATCAACCCTTTAGATAGATTGTCTTATCTTTTAAGAACCTTTCTATTTTGGTACCCCACTACCCGCACACGCATGTCTCGGGATTAAAATACAGCAGGCGTATGGATAGGACAGGGATGAATAGGACATATGAAATAGTATCTTTTCAGCAGCATTTCATAACATTAAATGATATACAATCTGGTAGGCTATACATTTATGATGTATTAATACGGAATTGATTCCACAAGGGGGCGCTTCAACAAATCGCTATTCGCCTAAACTTTGCCAACAGTGCACCGGAGTCCAGTAATTCATGTTCTCATTACATGGAGGTCATTAAATGAGTATGGACGCGTTCAACTTCATTCGTATAGGCTACTCCATTGTCTGCCATGGCAAATTATTCCACCGTTGTAGGTGGTTTGCCAACAAAACTTAAGCTACAATTCCAAGAAGTATTGAAACATGAGTATTTCTGCTTCCTTCACACAGCATACAATGTTTTAACGAAGACAACAATTTGAACGACTCTCAACTTTAATTGTACAATGCAAAATAGTCTTAGCTTTCTCTCATTTCCCCTCATATGCATACTTACATTTTGTAGGTCTGCCCTCAATTCACGGTGCACAGTCCAGTCTTTGTAAGTGATCAACAAGTTCAACAAGACCACGGGAACTCCTTTCAAATGCGCGTGTTAATCTTACTGTGACGAGTTTGGCATAAACGGGATGGTAAAAATTGATGACCAAAGACTGAAAACAAGCTGAATGGAGCTTGAGGCAGCGATTGAATGGTCCCCCCGCGCACACGTAAATCTTCCTGGAATCGCTGTGCAAAGTGGAACATCTCTTTGGCGAAGAGAAACGGGATCAGAAGAGATTTTCTCCCACTTAAATACAAATTGACTGATCGCTGTTAGTGGGGTCTTAGATCAGCACAATCACAGAACAAAAAGGTGAGTATTTTGACACTGGGCTATGTCCAGCTAGTCATCATTCCGCCATGTGCCATTCCATTATCGGTATTAGAACCGTGTCTGCAGGAGACAAACAATTCCACTAGGAATTCCACTAGGACAATTCCACTAGGAAAAACTTTGGAGACCGCTCCGTTGTCTTTCATGAAATGTCCCTTTTATCTGTATCATTTCTTAGATCCACAGTCAATACGTTTGACTCCGGTGAGCGGATATCTGACTCTACCCCCCCTCTCTCTCGCTATGTACTACAGGCAATAAAAGGGGACATGAATCACAGCGCTGCCGAGAATATCCTCCAATGTGCCCGCGTCACGCATCCCTCGCGCATTACACATCACAGCGCATCGCTGCAAACTGCTCAGTGGAGATTTCGGGTAGGAGATAACGCACTTCGAGTCCATCAGATGAAACCGCTCACTCAGCCTAAATATTCTTCTAGAACTCAATATTCCCCCCCAGCAGCGAGTCCTCTTTTAGGACCAGTCTGAGACTCAATAGGGTTGATGTAGCTAAACTTGGAGGACAAATGAGAGACCACTGTGAACCGTGGTTTCCTATGCCTGCCACCACTTTAACAAGGACAGAGCAGAGCGATCTATATTAGATAAGAAATCTCTTCCAAACGCGAGCTGGTGATTGCAACCCTTACCTCTACCTCAATACTTGTGCGTTCTGCAGGGTCCTAAAGGGTGTCAATCCTTTTGATAATTGTAATTATGATTTATATATTTTTGTTAGTTTTTTAACCATTTGTTCAAAAAAAATGTTTTTAACTCTCTTAAATTCAGTTGGTTTGGTTTAATGATATAGCCTAACTGTTTAAATGTTAGGTAAACATTTCTCGCGTAATAGGCGCATTGGACATTGTGGTGATGTTCGTGATTGACTTGGAGATGCAGGAAATAACGATATCAAATTGTTAAACACATAAGCCTATACCATGCCTAAATATGGTGCTCGTGAGCCTCTATATCTGCCCGGGTTAAATGAATGAAGGTTTGAAAAGTGGAGTAGGCTATAGAGGTCTGTTAAATTAAGACAAGATGAGTAGAGGTCTGTTAAATTAAGACAAGATGAGTAGAGGTCTGTTAAATTAAGACAAGATGAGTTGAGGTCTGTATGAGTAGAGGTCTGTTAAATTAAGACAAGATGAGTTGAGGTCTGTATGAGTAGAGGTCTGTTAAATTAAGACAAGATGAGTTGAGGTCTGTATGAGTAGAGGTCTGTTAAATTAAGACAAGATGAGTTGAGGTCTGTATGAGTAGAGGTCTGTTAAATTAAGACAAGATGAGTTGAGGTCTGTATGAGTAGAGGTCTGTTAAATTAAGACAAGATGAGTTGAGGTCTGTATGAGTAGAGGTCTGTTAAATTAAGACAAGATGAGTAGAGGTCTGTTAAATTAAGACAAGATGAGTAGAGGCCTGTTAAATTAAGACAAGATGAGTTGAGGTCTGTTAAATTAAGACAAGATGAGTAGAGGTCTGTTAAATTAAGACAAGATGAGTATGCTATAGAGATCTGTTAAAAGCAGGCACTACACCCCATAGGCCACATTACGAATTACGCGCTCAAATTACAACATACACACACACACACACACACACACACACACACACACACACACACACACACACACACACACACACACACACACACACACACACACACACACACACACACACACACACACACACACACACACACACACACACACACACACACACACACACACACACACCGTTGCCCGCCTTGATGAGTCAGTAGAGTTGCCGACAGTTTAGCAACGTCATAACACCTTGTGTTAGACTCAGTCTGCTCGCTGACTTTCCACTGCAATTTACCCGACACTGGCAAAAGTGGAAACATTTGATTTCTACAAGGGGTTGAGTCCGCAGCAGTCTCTCACACGGTCATGATATTAGCCTTGGGGAGGGCGCAGATGATATTAAAATGCTATCCATTCTGACAGTAAATCCTCCAGCGGCGACGATCCGGGGAGAGAATGAAACCATAAACAGCACAGATGGAGAATAGGAGAACACTGAATATGTATTAATGACCCTGCACCTGATTTGCCACTTAGAACCGGTTTCCGGTAGACATATTAAGCCTAGTCCTGGATTTAAAAGCTATTTTGAATGTTCTCCATTGTGTAGCAAAGGAAAGCAGTCCCTATAGCGTTTACCTATAGAGGTCTGAATGCATTAGGCCTATACGCCCCACACACAGCTCACCACTGTATGAGCTGTGCCATGCATCCATCAGACCTCTGGTCAAATCACATTCTATTTGTCACGTGCTTCGTAAAACAACAGGTGTAGACCAACAGTGAAATCCTTACTCATGGGTCCTTTTCCAACAATGCAGATTTAAAGATAAGATAAAACACACAATATAAATAATGACATGAGGAATGAATACACAGTGAATAACGAATAAAAATAACGAGTAAGTACCAGTACCGAGTCGATGTGCAGGAGGGGTACGAGGTAATTGAGGTAGCTATGTACATTTAGGTAGGGGTAAAGTGACTAGGAAACAGGATAAATAGACCGTCGCAACAGCTTAGGTCTATGTGGTGTGTGTGTGTGTGTGTGTGTGTGTGTGTGTGTGTGTGTGTGTGTGTGTGTGTGTGTGTGTGTGTGTGTGTGTGTGTGTGTGTGTGTGTGTGTGTGTGTGTGTGTGTGTGTGTGTGTGTGTGTGTGTGTGTGTGTGTGTGTGTGTGGCGTCAGTATGCACGTATGTGTGTATTGGACAGTGAGCCCTACAGTGAGGCATATTGACTCAATCATCTGTCAGATATTCCGGAACAGAAAGTGTGCAACAGCACTTTGGCAAGTTTTACACGATGCGGCGAACATACAAATAAATCAACGGTAAAGAGAAGCAATTTAGAAATGCTGAATCCAGTGTACTTTCATGGTCTATTTATTGCTGAAGCACTATGTAAGACAATTGATTATGTATGATCTGTTTTTATCTTAGACAATTATAAACTTTTCCTGTCGGCTGTCAGAAGGCACACTATCAAAAGGTGTCTTAAATAGACGCGATCATCCCTCCAACATACCAAAACAGGTAGGTAGACCTTACCTTTTCTCTCAAAGCTTCATTTCGTAACTTTGCAAAGAATAGTGAAGATCATGTAACACACCGATGTATTTATTGTTTTTAAACCGGGACATTGTTGTTCACGCGGAGAGCAGAGACTTGCTCCGAAACGACTGGTTCACTCCATGGCTTCCCCGGAATGGGGTGAGTGAAGGCGCGGATGTCACTTCAGTTAGTGAAACACCTAGACAGACACATGCGATATCACGCAAGGGTAAAAGGAAATACTACTTTGGATTCTACCTAATACTTGTCTGAAAAACTCGTTGGTCGAAAAAAAAATGCAAAGGCTATAGAGACTATCAGCTTGCAGACGAAGCGGTTATAATAGCGACACTCATGTAGTGCTACAGTATACTGCCATGTAGTGAATTATCATGTCTAACGAGACACACAGTTCAAGCATTAAAAACAATAGTGGAACCATCGTGTTTAATCAATATCAACGCATTTGTTAAGAGTATATATTTTTTTGCGCCTGTATAGTCATATAGTAAGTAAAATGTCGCAACTAAGTTTTGTAAATCATCTCATGTCAAAAGATAACATTAGAGAACACAGATTGACCAGTGGAAAATCTATAACAGGTGACAATCATAGAACGGTTGTGGAATCATGATAACATTGCATCTGAGCCCGTCAGAGCCCTTTTTAGCAAACATAGATGGAAGACTGCCACATGGGCTATTTTTGAGTCGGCATGTGAATTGATAAAACATTCAAATTAAGGATCACCCCAATCCTAAAATGGAGAACAATTATTAAAATTGTGTTACAGTGTTATGTGCTCTGCTCAAAATGCATTACACGTTCACTTCAAGAGAAAAAGACCAGACAAACTGTAGCGCTATGTAGATTGCGTCAACTGGCCACTCACATCAGCACCGTGGACAGTTCCTTACATTTTAAATTTGCAGCGGCGCTCATGTCAGCACCGTGGACAGTTCCTCAAGTGTCTCGGAGGGGCAAAAGCAATCAATCTAATAGGAACATGCGTCATGCCTTCACAATAACCAGCAATGGAATAACACAGGCCGTTTCATGCAATTCTCTTTTCCCGTAATGCCTATTTTATGCCCACTTAGCTACACCAATGGCAGAACAGCTTTATAGTACATTTGAATACAGATGGTATGCACTGAATATCTTTAACTGAGTAGAAATGTTCCCGTTGCATCACCACTTACTCTGAAGAATAGAAGTAAGAACTTAAGTCTATTTAAAACAATGCCTCAGGGTCAGTATACATAACTAGGTAACCAGATCAAGTACCTTACTGTAGTTATAGTCTATAACTCAAAGCCCTTAATGTAGTTATAGTCTATAACTCAAAGCCCTTACTGTAGTTGTAGTCTATAACTCAAAGCCCTTACTGTAGTTGTAGTCTATAACTCAAAGCCCTTACTGTAGTTGTAGTCTATAACTCAAAGCCCTTACTGTAGTTGTAGTCTATAACTCAAAGCCCTTACTGTAGTTATAGTCTATAACTCAAAGCCATTACTGTAGTTGTAGTCTATAACTCAAAGCCCTTACTGTAGTTATAGTCTATAATTCAAAGCCCTTACTGTAGTTATAGTCTATAACTCAAAGCCCTTACTGTAGTTATAGTCTATAACTCAAAGCCCTTACTGTAGTTATAGTCTATAACTCAAAGCCCTTACTGTAGTTATAGTCTATAACTCAAAGCCCTTACTGTAGTTATAGTCTATAACTCAAAGCCCTTACTGTAGTTATAGTCTATAACTCAAAGCCCTTACTGTAGTTATAGTCTATAACTCAAAGCCCTTACTGTAGTTATAGTCTATAACTCAAAGCCCTTACTGTAGTTATAGTCTATAACTCAAAGCCCTTACTGTAGTTATAGTCTATAACTCAAGTCCCTTACTGTAGTTATAGTCAATAACTCAAAGCCCTTACTGTGGTTATAGTCAATAACTCAAAGCCCTTACTGTAGTTATAGTCTATACATCAAATCCCTTACTGTAGTTCTAGTCTATAAATCAAATCCCTTACTGTAGTTATAGTCTAAAAATCAAGGTCCTTACTGTAGTTATAGTCTATAACTCAAGGGCCTTACTGTTTTTATCGTCTATAACTATCTACCCCTAACAATAACCTCTCAATCGAAAAAGGTTGTTCTATCTAACAGTCACTAAACAATTACCAATAAAATATCACACAGACAGAGGGGTAAAAATGGTACTTAAATGAGACCTCAAATGAATCGTGGTAGAACGGATTGCAAAAACCAACTGTGATCCACTGGCCCCTTCCTCTTGTGATTGAAAAGCTTCCATAGCATGTGTGTCTGCTCTCCCCCTTTCAGCACAAACACGCGTCTTCAAATCTATGTGGAGGTTCGATAGCCGGCGCTGCAATCAACACAGACTGTCATTCATGTGCCTCACACTCCATTATTTGTTATCCTACTCTGTCAGTGTGTGTGTGTGTGTGTGTGTGTGTGTGTGTGTGTGTGCCTTAATCTGAGTGTGGCAGTGTGCTTTTCTGACATATATTGTACATCTACAGCTGTTTTTGCACCCATCACTGTCTCACAGACGGCAGGCTGAGTATTGGATTTTACCTTGGTTCAATGGACTGTACTGTTGCCTTCATCCGGTCGGTAAGTAAGTGCAAGGCAGTGTGTGTGAGGGGGAGACAGGCTTACTTAACATTTTGTCCTGAATAACAAAACAAAAACAGACTTAGTAATTATCAGGAAGTTTGTTACAAGCACTGGAACAAAAATAGGCCCAGTTTGACAAAATGTGCTACATCGGTGTCAGCAGTGGGATGGTTAGGACACAATAATACCAAGAATAAAACGATTATGTCATAAAGCCCAGTAATAGGTGTATTACTACTAAACTGGTAAAGGTATGCTAATTAAGAGAACATCCATTGTGAATTTCACCGTGCGCTCTAGACCTGGCTAAAGTCCCTTCGTCAATCTGTGTTTTACAGGCATCTGCTGGTACTGCATAGTGTTTAAAACCCAGAACTCGACTCCCCGAAATTGAAATATCATAATAAGTAAAAAAAAAAAAAAAAAAAACATTACCTGGGAAGAATTACACAGGAGCGTAATCCAAGGGAATTGAAAAAGGATTAGAACCACAAAGGCCCACGTAGTTTGTGTTGGATTTGTACCTCACTCAACCACTGATTGAGATTTGGGTGTCCTGTTCGGATTTGTGTTGTTGCTCTGCAAGCGATTTGGGATGTACTTAACAGCACCAGCCAACTATTTTCCTCTTGTGATTGGTTGCTGTTGTGTCCGTCTATACAGTCATGCCTCACTGAATTCAGTTCGATGCAATTCTGACACACACACGCACGCACGCACGCACGCACACACACACACATGGGATCTCCAGCTAAGCATTTGAATGTGAAGTCAGTCACAATGGGGCGGCAGGTAGCCTAGTGGTTAGAGCGTTGGGGGATCGAATCCCTGAGGGATGGAATACCCGAGCTGACAAGGTCAAAACTTGTGGTTCTGCCCCGGAATGAGGCAGTTTAACCCACTGTACCCCGGTAGGCCGTCATTGTAAACAATAATTTGTTCTTAACTGACTTGCCTAGTTAAATAAAGGTTAAATATATATACTGTATATATTTTTTGAAACAATCATGGGATGGGGATAAAACCAAACTCAGCAACAAAATAAACTGCCTTTTTTCAGGACTCTGTCTTTCAAAGATAATTCGTAAAAATCACTGTTTCACGTGCTTGTTCAATGAACCACAAACAATTAATGAACATGCACCTGTGGAACAGTCGTTAAGACACTAACAACTTATAGAGGGTAGGAAATTAAGGTCACAGTTATGAAAACTTGGGACACTAAAGAGGCCTTTCTACTGACTCTGAAAAACACCAAAATAAAGATGCTCAGGGTCCCTCCTCACCTGAGTGAACGTGTTTTAGGCATGCAAGGAGGCATAAGGACTGCAGATGTGTCCAGGAAAATAAATTGCAATGTCCGTACTGTGAGACGCCTAAGACAGCGCTACAGGGAGACAGGACTGACAGCTGATCGTCCTCACAGTGGCAGACCACGTGTAACAACACCTGCACAGGATCGGTACATCTGAACATCACACCTGCGGGACAGGTACAGGATGGCAACAACAACTGCCCAAGTTACACCAGGAACGCACAATCCCTCCATCAGTGCTCAGACTGTCCGCAATAGGCTGAGAGAGGCTGGACTGAGGGTTTGTAGGCCTGTTGTAAGGCAGGTCCTCACCAGACATCAGCGGCAACACCGTCGTCTATGGGCACAAACCCACCGTTGCTGGACCAGACAGGACTGGCAAAAAGTGCTCTTCACTGACGAGTCGCAGTTTTGTCTCACTGGGGGTGATGGTCGGATTTGCGTTTATTGTCATAGGAATGAGCGTTACACCGAGGCCTGTACTCTGGAGCGGGATCGATATGAAAGTGGAGGGTCCGTCATGGTCTGGGGCGGTGTGTCACAGCATCATCGGACTGAGCTTGTTGTCATTGCAGGATGTCTCAACGCTGTGCGTAACAGGGAAGACATCCTCCTCCCTCATGTGGTACCACCAGCCATACTGATCGTTCTGTGTGTGATTTCCTGCAAGACAGGAATGGCAGTGTTCTGCCATGGCCTGCAAAGAGCCCGGATCCCAATCCCGTTGAGCATGTCTGGGACCTGTTGGATCGGAGGGTGAGAGTAAGTGCCAGTCCCCCCAGAAATGTCCTGGAACTTGCAGGTGCCTTGGTGGAAGAGTGGGATAACATCTCACAGCAAGAACTGACAAATCTGGTGCAGTCTATGAGGAGGAGATGCACTGCAGTACTTAATACAGCTGGTGGCCACACCAGATACTGACTGTTACTTTTGATTTTGATCCCCCCTTTGTTCAGGTACACATTATTCAATTTCTGTTAGTCACATGTCTGTGGAACTTTTTCAGTTCATGTCTTAGTTGTTGAATATTGTTAAGTTCATAAAAATATTTACACATGTTCATTTTACTGAAAATAAACGCAGTTGACAGTGAGAGGACATTTCTTTTTTTGCTGAGTTTTTATAGGAACAAATCATAGTATTTGAACAGCTATACTATGTGCGTCAATGTTTGTGTACAAAAGAGTGATTGAAATGTAGCCTTATTGTCTGTCTGGGAACGGGGTTCCGCTAGCGGGGCCCCAAATTCAATCAACAGAAATCTCACAATTCAAATTTCTCAAACATACAAGTATTTGACACCATTTTAAAGATAAAATTCTCGTTAATCCAACCGCAGTGTCCGATTTCAATAAGGCTTTTCGGCAAAAGCAGAACATATCATTATGTTAGGTCAGCAACTAGTCACAGAAAGCATACAGCGATTTTCCAACCAAAGAGAGGAGTCACAAAAAGCAGAAATAGAGATCAAATTAATCATTAACCTTTGATATTCTTCATCAGAACTTCCGGGACAATATGTTACACAATACATGTATGTTTTGTTCGATCAAGTTCATATTTATATCCAAAAACCTCCGTTTACATTTGACTTTGCCTCCAAAACATCCTGTGAATTTGCACAGAGCCACATCAATTTACATAAATACTCATAATAAACATTGATAAAAGGTACAAGTGTTATTCACAGAATTGGTGCAGCAGGGTAGCATAGTGGTTAGAGCGTTGGGCTATTAACCGCGAGGTTGCAAGTTTAAATCCCCGAGCTGACAAGGTACAAATCTGTCGTTCTGCCCCTGAACAAGGCAGCTCACTGATCCTAGGTCGTCATTGAAAATAAGAATTTGTTCACAGCTGACTTGCCTACGTAAATAAAGGTTACATTTTTTTTAAATTAATGATATACATATCCTTAATGCACCCGCTGTGTCAGATTTCAAAAAAACTTTATGGAAAAAGGAAACCATGCAATAATCTGAGTACGGCGCTCAGATAACAAATCAAGCCAAACAGATATCCGCTATGTTGGAGTCAACAGAAGTCAGAAACAGCATTATAAATATTCACTTACCTTTGATGATCTTCATCAGAATGCATTCCCTGGAATCCCAGTTCCACAATAAATGTTTGATTTGTTCGATAAAGTTAATCTTTATGTCCAAATACTTCTTTTTCATTCGCGCGTTTAGCACGGTAATCAAAATTCATGACGCGCTATCACTAGGTGCAGACGAAAAGTCAAAAAGTTCCGTTACAGTCCGTAGAAACATGTCAAACGAAGTATAGAATCAATCTTTAGGATGTTTTAAACATAAACCTTCAATAATGTTCCAACCGGAGAATTCCTTTGTCTTCAGAAATGCAATGGAACTCAAGCTAACTCTCACGTGAACGAGTATGGTCAGCTCATAGCACTCTGGGAGAGACCTTACTCAAGCCCCTCTCATTCGCCCCCACTTCACAGTAGAAGCATCAAACAAGGTTCTAAAGACTGTTGACATCTAGTGGAAGCCTTAAGAAGTGCAATATGACCTCATAGACACTGTGTATTCGATAGGCCAAGAGTTGAAAAGCTACAAACCTCAGATTTCCCACTTCCTGGTTGAATTTTTCTCAGGTTTTTGCCTGCACTATGAGTTCTGTTATACTCACAGACATCATTCAAACAGTTTTAGAAACTTCAGAGTGTTTTCTATCCAAATATACTAATACTATGCATATATTAGCAGCTGGGACTGAGTAGCAGGGAGTTTACTCTGGGGACGATTTTCATCCAAATGTTAAAATGCTGCCTCCTATCCCAAACAGGTTTTAACAAGACAATGGAACACTATTGGTGTAAGAATACATGTCCTACAGTATGTCTTACAGTGTCTTACAGTATATTCTACAGTATGTCCTACAGTATATCCTGCAGTATGTCCTACATTATGTCTTACAGTATGTCCTACAGTATGTCCTGCAGTATGTCCTGCAGTATGTCCTACTGTATGTTTTACAGTACTTCTGACAGTATGTCCTACAGGATGTCCTGCTGTATGTCCTGCAGTATGTCCTACAGTATGTCCTACAGTATGTCCTACAGTATGTCCTGCAGTATGTCCTGCAGTATGTCCTGCAGTATGTCCTACAGTATGTCCTGCAGTATGTCCTACAGTATGTCCTACAGTATGTCCTACAATATGTCCTACAGTATGTCTAAGAGTTTGTCTTACAGTATGTCTTACAGTACAGTATGCCTTACAGTATGTCCTGCAGTTTGTCTTACAGTTTGTCTTACAGTATGTCTTACAGTACAGTATGTCTTACAGTTTGTCTTACAGTGGAGTATGCCTTACAGTATGTCCTGCAGTATGTCCTACATTATGTCTTACAGTATGTCCTGCACTATGTCCTACAGTATGTCCCACAGTTTGTCTTACAGTGGAGTATGCCTTACAGTATGTCCTGCAGTATGTCCCACAGTATGTCTTACAGTTTGTCTTACAGTATGTCCTACAGTATATCCTGCAGTATGTCCTACAGTATGTCTTACAGTATGTCCCGCACTATGTCCTACAGTATGTCCCACAGTTTGTCTTACAGTGGAGTATGCCTTACAGTATGGCCTGCAGTATGTCCCACAGTATGTCTTACAGTTTGTCTTACAGTATGTCCTACAGTATGTCCTACAGTATGTCCTACAGTATGTCCTACAGTATGTCCTGCACTATGTCCTGCACTATGTCCTGCACTATGTCCTGCACTATGTCCTACATTATGAAGCTTCTATTTATCTTCCTCAGCTATTTCACACTTTCCTAGCACACTTCTTCCTCCTGGCACTACTTCCTCCTGGCACTCTACTTCCTCCTAGCAACCTCCTTCATCCTAGCACCCTCTTTCTTCCTAGCAACTAGCACTCTCCTTCCTCCTAGCAACTAGCACTTTCCTTCCCCCTAGCAACTAGCACCCTCCTTCCTCCTAGCACCCTCCTTCTTCCTAGCGCCCTCCTTCCTCCTAGCGCCCTCCTTCCTCCTAGCACCCTCCTTCCTCCTAGCAACTAACACACCTCCTTCCTCCTAGCACCCTCCTTCTTCCTAGCGCCCTCCTTCCTCCTAGCACCCTCCTTCCTCCTAGGACCCTCCTTCCCCCTAGCACCCTCCTTCCTCCTAGCAACTAGCACACCCCCTTCCTCCTAGCACCCCCCTTCCTCCTAGCACCCTCCTTCCTCCTAGCACCCTCCTTCCTCCTAGCGCCCTCCTTCCTCCTAGCACCCTCCTTCCTCCTAGCAACTAGCACACCCCCTTCCTCCTAGCACCCCCCTTCCTCCTAGCACCCTCCTTCCTCCTAGCACCCCCCTTCCTCCTAGCACCCTCCTTCCTCCTAGCGCCCTCCTTCCTCCTAGCGCCCTCCTTCCTCCTAGCGCCCTCCTTCCTCCTAGCGCCCTCCTTCCTCCTAGCGCCCTCCTTCCTCCTAGCACCCTCCTTCCTCCTAGCAACTAGCACACCCCCTTCCTCCTAGCGCCCTCCTTCCTCCTAGCGCCCTCCTTCCTCCTAGCGCCTTCCTTCCTCCTCGAGGGCCTTCATCAGTCTGTGAAGTTATAATGCTGAAAATCACAGAACGTCAGATGCGTATTTAGATTTCTTTCATTTATTTGATGACGTATGTTGTCCCATAACAGCTGTTTTCCTCATCGCCTGCTGTCAGACGAGTGCTTGTGTTTCTCCGACTGGGAAGATATTTTTAAGAGAGATACGGGACTATGAACCTTTGGACAGAATAGTTGTTACCTACCCAGGAGCTCGAACATAGTGGATTCTCCTCTCACACATAATGCCTCCAGAATGAGTTAGATTAAAAACATTCTCTATTGATCTTTCTCTCCATCGTAGTGCAATACAAGACAAATAAACCCATTTAAAGTTCTATGCCAAGGATGGTTTAATATTGGTTTAGTATTGAGCAGAGAATGACTGTGTATGCCAGAGTTTGATACAGAGTTCAGGAGCGGCTGGAAGCTAATACTGCACTTGACATTTCCAATATCTGCGCATCTGCAGTTAGTCTGTCTACTGAGCGGAGAACTGGCAGGTTAGGAGACACCTGTGGCACAGTGGCAACTAAGTGAATTTGAGCCAAAATGTGGCAGCAGAGCAAATTTGAGACAAAATGTTGCTGTGAAGTCAGATTGAACAATGAGAGTCAAGAAAGACTACTGAATAACATCCTATCTGCCATGCACCTCCTCTCCCACCTCCTCTCCCACCTCCTGTCCCACCTCCTCTCCCACCTCCTCTCCCACCTCCTCTCCCACCTCTTCTCCCACCTCTTCTCCCACCTCTTCTCCCACCTCTTCTCCCACCTCCTCTCCCACCTCCTCTCCCACCTCCTCTCCCACCTCTTCTCCCACCTCTTCTCCCACCTCCTCTCCCACCTCCTCTCCCACCTCCTGTCCCACACTGCAGAATCATGAAGACAAAAACACGTTTGTCATGCCCTTATCCATATATACTGAACAAAAATATAAACGCAACATGCAACAACTTCAAAGATATTACTTAGTTACAGTTCATATAATGAAACCAGTCAATTGAAATTAATTCATTAGGTCTTAATCTACTGATTTCACATGATTGGGCAAGAGCGCAGGCCCAACCAATCAGAATTACTTTCCCCCCCCAAAATGGCTTTATTACAGACAGAAATACTCCTCAGTTTCATCAGCTGTCCGGGTGGCTGTATCAGATGATCCTGTAGGTATAGAAACCGGATGTGGAGGTCCTGGACTGGTGTGGTTACACGTGGTCTGCGGTTTTGAGGCCGGTTGGACGTACTGCTTAATTCTCTGAAACGATGTTGGAGGCTGCTTATGGTAGAGAAATGAAAATTGAATTCTCTGGGATCTTTTATTTCAGCTCATGAAACATGAGACCAACACCTTTACATGCTGCATTTATATTTTTGTTCAGTATACATTAATTACTTGTACAGGGTGCGTAACTGGTGGCAGGGAAGTCAGACGCAGGAGAGCAGAACTAGGTAATAGCCGGAGCAGTTTAATACCAAAACCAAGGGCATCAAGAAAATAACAACTTGGGTACAAAACCCGATGCGCACCAGTCCACATGTGCACAAGCACTTACAAACAAACAATACCATACAAAGACATGGGGGGAACAGAGGGTTAAATACACAACACGTAATGAGAGAATGAAAACCAGGCGTGTGGGAAAACAAGACAAAAGAAATGGAAAATGAAAAATGGATCGGCGATGGCTAGAAGACCGGTGACGTAGACCGCCGAACACTCGCCCGAACAAGGAGAGGAACCGACTTCAGTAGAAGTTGTGACATTACCCTATCACACATGATCACCTTACTGTAAGCTAACTCTCATACTGTGGAATGAAAACTGAAATGCATTACTGTAAGCTAATGGATAGACTCTCATGCTGTGGAATGAGAACTGAAATATCAGAGAAAGCTGGAAATGTTCACCTCACTTGACCTCCATAGCAGTCTTGTTTGGGTAATATAATAGCATAGCAGTCTTGTTTGGGTAATATAATAGCATACATCAGTCTTGTTTGGGTAACATAATAGCATAGCAGTCTTGTTTGGGTAATATAATAGCATTCATCAGTCTTGTTTGGGTAATATAATAGCATAGCAGTCTTGTTTGGGTAATATAATAGCATAGCAGTCTTGTTTTGGTAATATAATAGCATACATCAGTCTTGTTTGGGTAATATAATAGCATAGCAGTCTTGTTTGGGTAATATAATAGCATACATCAGTCTTGTTTGGGTAATATAATAGCATAGCAGACTTGTTTGGGTCATATAATAGCATAACAGTTTTGTTTGGGTAATATAATAGCATAGCAGTCTTGTTTGGGTAATATAATAGCATACATCAGTCTTGTTTGGGTAATATAATAGCATAGCAGACTTGTTTGGGTCATATAATAGCATAGCAGTCTTGTTTGGGTAATATAATAGCATAGCAGTCTTGTTTGGGTAATATAATAGCATACATCAGTCTTGTTTGGGTAATATAATAGCATAGCAGTCCTGTTTGGGTAATATAATAGCATAGCAGTCCTGTTTGGGTAATATAATAGCATAGCAGTCCTGTTTGGGTAATATAATAGCATAGCAGTCCTGTTTGGGTAATATAATAGCATAGCAGTCTTGTTTGGGTCATATAATAGCATAGCAGTCTTGTTTGGGTAATATAATAGCATAGCAGTCTTGTTTGGGTAATATAATAGCATACATCAGTCTTGTTTGGGTAATATAATAGCATAGCAGTCCTGTTTGGGTAATATAATAGCATAGCAGTCCTGTTTGGGTAATATAATAGCATAGCAGTCCTGTTTGGGTAATATAATAGCATAGCAGTCTTGTTTGGGTAATATAATAGCAAAGCAGTCATGTTTGGGTAATATAATAGTATACATCAGGGAGTTTCAAACTAGAATTCAGTCCACTATTGGATTAATCTATAACATTAAAACCTTTTCTCAGTAGGGGGACGCTATTTTCACTTTGTAAAAAATCGTGCCCAAATTAAACTGCCTCGTACTCTATTCTAGCTCGTACAATACGCATATTATTACTGTTGGATAGAAAACACTCTCAAGTTTCTAAAACCGTTTGAATTATATCTGTGAGTAAAACAGAACTCATTTTGCAGCAAACTTCCTGACAGGAAGTGAAAAAACTGAAATCGAGGCTCTGTTCCAGGGCCTTCCTATTCATTTGCTTGAAATCTATGGATATACATACGTCTTCCACTAGATGTCAACAGGCAGTTGGAAGTGGAATGGGGTGTCTAGCTTGATCTGAGGTCGAACAAGAGCTCTTGGAATAACGTGACCAATATTTCCTTTGTCTTCGAAGGCGCGGGAAGGACATCAGCATTGGCTTCTGAAAAGCTTTCGGTATACACGGCTAATATCTCCGGCTTTTATTTTATTTGATACATGTGATAATATCATCGTAAAGTATGTTTTTTCAATCGACTTTTATCAGATTATTCAACGTTTATCGGGAGTTTTGGAGTTTTCGCGTTGTTTGCCTCGAGAGAAGATGGACATGTTCACGCCACTTGGCTAGCTATGGTTGCTAATTCGACAGGAGAAGAGGACATTCTAAAACCAAACAACGATTTATTCTGGACAAAGGACTCCTTGTACAAGATTCTGATGGAAGCTCAGCAAAAGTAGGAACCATTTATGATGTTATTTCGTATTTCTGTGGAAAATGTTTAGTTCTATTTTCCGCCCTCATTGCAGGCGCTGTCTCGCTATAACGTAAGCTGTATGTCGTACTAAAGTTATTTTTAAAAATCTAACACGGCGATTGCATTCAGAACAAGTGTATCTTTAATTTGCTGTACAACATGTATTTTTTAGTAAAGTTTATGATGAGTTCTTTGATTAGATTAGGTGACTGTCCAAAATATCTCCGGAGAATTTTGTGCAGTTTGGCTACGTATTCACATTGTAAAACCAGGATTTGTAGCTCTAACTATGCACATTTTCGAACAAAACATATATGTATTGCGTAACATGATGTTATAGGACTGTCATCTGATGAAGTTTGTCAAGGTTAGTGAATAATTTAATATCTTTTGCTGGTTTTTGCAATCGCTACATTTTGCTGCTGATACATGCGTTTGTGTGGTTGGCTATTGTGGTAAGCTAATATAATGCTATATTGTGTTTTCGCTGTAAAATATTGGCTGGATTCACAAGATGTTTATCTTTCATTTGCTGTACATCATGTATTTTTCATAAATGTTTTATGATGAGTATTTAGGTATTTCACGTTGCTCTCTGTAATTATTCCGGCTGCTTTGGTGATATTTTTTATGGTAGATGCAATGTAAAACTATGATTTATACCTCAAAATATGCACATTTTCGAACAAAACATAGATTTATTGTATAACATGTTAAAAGACTGTCATCTGATGAAGTTGTTTCTTGGTTAGTGACTAATTATATCTCTATTTGGTCGGTTTTGTGATAGCTACCTATGCGGTAAAAAAATGGTGAAAATATGTCTTTTGTTATTGTGGTTAGCTAATAGAAATACATATTGTGTTTTCACTGTAAAACATTTTAAAAATCGGTAATGATGGCTGGATTCACAAGATGTGTATCTTTCATTTGGTGTCTTGGACTTGTGATTTCATGATATTTATATGCTAGTATTTACTTGTGGCGCTATGCTAGGCTATGCTAGTCAGCTTTTTTACTGATGAGGATGCTCCCGGATCCGGGATGGTGACCAAGTAGAAGTTTTAATAGTGCATAACCATTAGAATGACAATGAGTTCAAATATGATATCAGATTCAGTTCAATGGGTTCAAGTCTATGGCCCAGTGAGATGGGAATCCTGCAAATATATAGTACCAGTCAAAAGTTTGGACACACCTACTCATTTAATGGTTTTTCTTTATTTTTACTACTTTATACATTTTAGAATAATAGTGAAGACTTCAAAACTATGAAATAACACATATGGAATCATGTAGTAACCAAAAATGTCGTAAATAAATCAAAATATATTTTATATTTGAGATCCTTCAAAGTAGCCACCCTTTGCCTCGATGACAACTTTGCACATTCTTGGCATTCTCTCAACCAGCTTCAGGAGGTAGTCACCTGGAATGCATTTTAATTAACAGGTGTGCCTTGTTAGAAGTTAATTTGTGGAATTTCTTAAGTGGAAACGTCTAGGAGCAACAACTGCTCAGCCATAAAGTGATAGGCAACACAAGCTCACAGAACGGGCCTGCTGAGCACTGAAGGGTATAGCGCTCAAACATCGTCTGTCCTCGGTTGCAGCACTCACTACCGAGTCCCAAACTGCCTCTGGAAGCAACTTCAGCACAAGAACTGTTCGTCGAGAGCTTATAGGTTTTCATGGCTAAGCAGCTGCATACAAGCCTTAGATCAGCATGTGTAATGTCAAACGTCTGCTGCTGGTCTAATATCTAGCCTACCTATACTGAACAAGACAAGAAGACAAGACATCATAGGAATCAGTGGATCCAGACAACAGTTATGGTGACTGTTGACAGAGCTGTTCACCTACTGCTGATAAATGGTAGACCTGAGTTGTTTCCTTTATTCTACTGTCAGAGTCGCTCGTAGGTTTTAGAGATAAAACAAATAGTTCATGTAAACATGAGTAAAAGTATACCATTTCGAATAAAGAGAACTTCTCGGTTGAATTGATTCATTTAATTCCATCCACTCGGGTAATCAATTCAGATCAATTATAACAACACTTAGGCTCTCCACAAGTACAAGGACATCAGCAAATTCCTTAACAATAGTGAGATTGTTTCCATCCTTCCTTCTTTACAACATAGGCCTACAATTAATGACCACAATTAATGACAATTAATGACAATTAATGACGCTAAACCAGTGCGCTAAGCCAGTGCGCTAAGCCAGTATACTAAGCCAGTACGCTAAGCTAATATGCTAAGCCAGTACGCTAAGCCAGTACGCTAAGCCAGTACGCTAAGACAGTACGCTAAACCAGTGCGCTAAACCAGTCCGCTAAGCCAGTGCGCTAAGCCAGTACGCTAAGCTAATATGCTAAGCCAGTACGCTACTTTAAGCCTGATACTGACACTGCTAACGCCAGTTGAGCCTCTCCAGAATATCCATCTGGGATGGAGAAGGTCTTGGAATGTTTTTTGAGTTCTCCTATAATGTAGTCCACGTGGATGGTTATATGTTTGGAACTGTCCTCTGAGGGATTCATGTTGACCTCACCCACCACTACGGTGTCCTACCTACAACCACTGGTTCATCCAGATACATCACCGCCTGCTTCCAGTGGATATCCAGTTTGAAAGGAGATGTGGAGAGGACCAGGGGCTTTTCCTCGCTACCAGGAAAGGTTACTGTGAACCACACGCTTAATCGCGTTCACAGCAGACGAACCAAAACAGTCGCACTTGAATGCCTCCTTCACTGATTTCAGCTGCTCCGTGGCAAACGAGTACAGATCCAACTCTGCGAACTTGGAGAGGTGGGAGAGCACGTCCTCTACCATCACCAAGTTCACGGTGATGTCATTTTTTCATGATGCATTTCCTGGCGAATACAGACATGCATGACATGTCCATACTGGTCCTTCATAGTGGACCAGAAACTCAGCCAGCCCTCCACCACCAAGTCATTGATGGGTGCAATGTACAATTCCACCATGGAAAGCGGAATTCAGCATGGATTCGTGAAGCAGCACATACACTCATCACGTCCACCTGCTCGGGCAAATCGATTGTCTCCAGAGTAGTTTTAATCACTTCGATTCTGTCTTCAATCTTAGTATATTTTTAACGATTTTCACAGATTGATCAGCGATTGAACTACCCTCCACGTCGTAAACTTTCCTGGTCCCGGCTTGGGCAAAAAAACAGCAGTTCCTTCCCCGACATCCAACACTACTTTAGTTTGGATTGAACTGCTGTTCCTCAGTACCCCTGTCCTGTACGTGTTCGTCCGGACAGTGTCTGCAATCATTTCTTCATGAATGGTAATATCAGAATAACTGTCAAAGTACAAGTTATCCTGCACATTTCTGTCTAATTTCCTTTTCTTTGTGAAGTGGAATTTTCCTTGCCCTCAAATTCTTGTTATCACATTGGAAATGGAATTTCAGTGCATTATACGTCCTGAAAGTGGAAATGGGTTCCATCGTGGTCTTTGTAGTTTTATAAGCAGTCAAATTTGTCAATGTGATAGCTATTTTCTTGCGGTAGAACTACATTTCCCATAAGTAAAAAGACGGCGGTCGCAATGCATTGTTTGATACACCTATTAATCAATCAATGGCATGAATAGCAGGACATCAAAAATCATCTTAAGGAATAGTGAGAAACGTTATGATATTGAAAATGGGACTAGTGAATGTTCACCAAGACAACCTTGCATATCATATGCAGCATGCAAGAAAACCATCATCATCATCACTGTAAAACAATATAAAACAGGATACAGTGGCCATCATAGGCCTACATGTACTCCGTTAGGATATGTTTTGCTGTGGGGAAGACCAATTATAGGCTACCCAGCATGCCCACAAATAGTTCTAAGCTGTCCATCCCCAGAGTTATGGCAGGCAGAACACAGGTTTATGGAACTGTTCTCCTCTTTGAGTGAATCCTCTGTGACTTTCTCAGTTCCTTCCAAAGATCCTTGGCTAGTGCTAGTGGAGCAGGAGCTGTATCCCATTTCACTAAGATGAAAAGGAAAGTAGAGAGCTGCCAGGTTGTTGGGTTTTCCAGCATTACAGACTGCCTTCTTTTCAAATGGAAACACAGGGCAGTGTGATGAAACATTTGAGCATGTGTGTAGTGTGAGCATGCATGGAAAGTAGTATATCATGTAACGAAACTTTACCATGACCTGGTTTATCAAAATTGTTAACATTAGAAACAATTATTGTATATTTTTGGGGGTTCTGTGCCCATGGTAAATCCACACATTTTACCATTTGCCACAAAATGTAGACCTACTCATTTTGCATAGTAGAGTGGTTCCCAACTCAAGTCCTCCAGGAACCCCAACAGCCCAACTCCAGTCCTCCAGTTGGGCTGTTGGGGGTACTGGGGGACTGGAGTTGGGCTGTTGGCGGTACTGGAGGTCTGTATAGTCCCCCAGTAGCAGCCTGACTAATGTCAGTCTGTATACAGTAGTCCCAGACCAGACCTGTCACCAGCCTTGCACCAGCAACACTCGCATGCACCAACAGTGGTGTCGAAAAAACAGCTTTTCTTTTACACAAAACATTGATTGTTGTTTTATCCTTCACTTTGTTTCCATGACAAACACAGTTGTCACAAAACATCTATTTTATGTGAACCAGTGAGATGTGGACATAGTTCATGTCAAGTCTAATTCAAGACATACACACAAATATGACCCATACAGTAGCAACACTGTCTATTCTTCCCCCATCTGCCCTCCCCTCCCTCCCCCATTCTTCCCTATCCTCTAGCTCATCCTCCCTCCCACATTCTCCAAGTATGACAGACACCAAGGAGGCAGAGAGAGATGCTGACTGTATCGCGATTCCTCTTCAGTATAATGTGTAAACTAGACTACAATTCCTCCTCAGTCTAATGTGTAAACTAGACTACAATTCCTCCTCAGTCTAATGTGTAAACTAGACTACAATTCCTCCTCAGTATAATGTGTAAACTAGACTACAATTCCTCCTGAGTATAATGTGTAAACTAGACTACAATTCCTCCTGAGTATAATGTGTAAACTAGACTACAATTCCTCCTCAGTTTAATGTTTTAAACTAGACTACAATTCCTCCTCAGTATAATGTGTAAACTAGACTACAATTCCTCCTCAGTATAATGTGTAAACTAGACTACAATTCCTCCTCAGTATAATGTGTAAACTAGACTACAATTCCTCCTGAGTATAATGTGTAAACTAGACTACAATTCCTCCTCAGTTTAATGTTTTAAACTAGACTACAATTCCTCCTCAGTATAATGTGTAAACTAGACTACAATTCCTCCTCAGTATAATGTGTAACTAGACTACAATTCCTCCTCAGTTTAATGTTTTAAACTAGACTACAATTCCTCCTCAGTATAATGTGTAAACTAGACTACAATTCCTCCTCAGTATAATGTGTAACAGACTACAATTCCTCCTGAGTATAATGTGTAACAGACTACAATTCCTCCTGAGTATAATGTGTAACAGACTACAATTCCTCCTGAGCATAATGTGTAAACTAGACTACAATTCCTCATCACTATAATGTGTAAACTAGACTACAATTCCTCCTGAGTATAATGTGTAAACTAGACTACAATTCCTCCTGAGTATAATGTGTAAACTAGACTACAATTCCTCCTCAGTATAATGTGTAAACTAGACTACAATTCCTCCTGAGTATAATGTGTAAACTAGACTACAATTCCTCCTCAGTCTAATGTTTTAAACTAGACTACAATTCCTCCTCAGTATAATGTGTAAACTAGACTACAATTCCTCCTCAGTATAATGTGTAACAGACTACAATTCCTCCTGAGTATAATGTGTAACAGACTACAATTCCTCCTGAGTATAATGTGTAACAGACTACAATTCCTCCTGAGCATAATGTGTAAACTAGACTACAATTCCTCATCACTATAATGTGTAAACTAGACTACAATTCCTCCTGAGTATAATGTGTAAACTAGACTACAATTCCTCCTGAGTATAATGTGTAAACTAGACTACAATTCCTCCTCAGTATAATGTGTAAACTAGACTACAATTCCTCCTGAGTATAATGTGTAAACTAGACTACAATTCCTCCTCAGTCTAATGTTTTAAACTAGACTACAATTCCTCCTCAGTATAATGTGTAAACTAGACTACAATTCCTCCTCAGTATAATGTGTAACAGACTACAATTCCTCCTGAGTATAATGTGTAACAGACTACAATTCCTCCTGAGTATAATGTGTAACAGACTACAATTCCTCCTGAGCATAATGTGTAAACTAGACTACAATTCCTCCTGAGTATAATGTGTAAACTAGACTACAATTCCTCCTCAGTATAATGTGTAAACTAGACTACAATTCCTCCTGAGTATAATGTGTAAACTAGACTACAATTCCTCCTCAGTCTAATGTGTAAACTAGACTACAATTCCTCCTGAGTATAATGTGTAACTAGACTACAATTCCTCCTGAGTATAATGTGTAACAGACTACAATTACTCCTGAGTATAATGTGTAAACTAGACTACAATTCCTCCTCAGTATAATGTGTAAACTAGACTACAATTCCTCCTGAGTATAATGTGTAAGCTAGACTACACTTCCTCCTGAGTATAATGTGTAAACTAGACTACAATTCCTCCTCAGTATAATGTGTAAACTAGACTACAATTCCTCCTGAGTATAAGCCAGACTACAATTCCTCCTGAGTATAATGTGTAAACTAGACTACAATTCCTCCTCAGTCTAATGTGTAAACTAGACTACAATTCCTCCTCAGTATAATGTGTAAACTAGACTTCAATTCCTCCTCAGTATAATGTGTAAACTAGACTACAATTCCTCCTCAGTATAATGTGTAAACTAGACTACAATTCCTCCTGAGTATAAGCCAGACTACAATTCCTCCTGAGTATAATGTGTAAACTAGACTACAATTCCTCCTCAGTATAATGTGTAACAGACTACAATTCCTCCTCAGTATAATGTGTAAACTAGACTACAATTCCTCCTCAGTATAATGTGTAAACTAGACTACAATTCCTCCTCAGTATAATGTGTAAACTAGACTACAATTCCTCCTGAGTATAAGCCAGACTACAATTCCTCCTGAGTATAATGTGTAATTAGACTAGAATTCCTCCTGAGTATAAGCCAGACTACAATTCCTCCTGAGTATAATGTGTAACTAGACTAGAATTCCTCCTGAGTATAAGCCAGACTACAATTGGAACTACGATTATTCACAGACGTCATTAGACATCTCACATCTTGTCCTTTTTTCAGGTTCAAGCAACATCTTTGTACTGTACATTGTATTACATGCATTATTTACATGTACAGGCTGTTCTCCAGGGTTACCAGATGGATCATGTTGTCTACTGGCATTGTGTTTATGTAGCAGCAATTTCAATTCAATTCCAAAAAAGTGTTTTTCCCGAGAGGGAACTTCATGTGTGGTGATGGATTGGTACAAACAGTTGAAGTCAGAAGTTTACATACACTTAAGTCTGAGTCATTAAAACTGGTTTGTCAACCACTCCATAAATGTCTTGTTAACAAACTATAGTTTTAGCAAGTCGGTTAGGACATCTACTTTGTGCATGACACAAGTAATTTTTCCAACAATTGTTTACAGACAGATTATTTCACTTATAATTCACTGTATCACAATTCCAGTGGGTCAGAAGTTTACATATACTACATTGACTGTGCCTTTAAACAGCTTGGACAATTCCAGAAAATGATGTCATGGCTTTAGAAGCTTCTGATAGGCTAATTGACATCATTTGAGTCAATTGGAGGTGTACCTGTGGATGTATTTCAAGGCATACCTTCAAACTCAGTGCCTCTTTGCTTGACATCATGGGAAAATCAAAAGAAATCAGCCAAGACCTCAGAAAACAAATTGTAGACCTCCTGAAGTCTGGTTCATCCTTGGGAGAAATTCCCAAACGCATTAAGGTACCACGGTCATCTGTACAAACAAACACCATGCGATCATGCAGCCGTCATACCGCTCAGGAAGGAGATGCGTTCTGTCTCCTAGAAATTAACGTACTTTGGTGCGAAAAATGCAAATGAATCCCAAAACAACAGCAAAGGACCTTGTGGAGATGGTTGAGGAAACAGGTACAAAAGTATCTATATCCACAGTAAAACAAGTTCTATATCGACATAACCTGGAAAGGCCGCTCAGCAAGGAAGAAGCCACAGCTCCAAAACGGCCATAAAAAAAAAGCCAGACTACGGTTTGCAACTGTACATGGGGACAAAGCTCATACTTTTTGAAGAAATATCCTCTGGTCTGATGAAACAAAAACAGAACTGTTTGGCCATAATGACCATTGTTATGTTTGGAGGAAAAAGGGGGAGGCTTGCAAGCCGAAGAACACCATCCCATCCATGAAGCACGGGGGTGGCAGCATCATGTTCTGGGGGTGCTTTGCTGCAGGAGGGACTGGTGCACTTCACAAAATAGATGCCATCATGAGGAAAGAAAATTAGGTGAATATATTGACGCAACATCTCAAGACATCAGTCTTGAAGTTAAAGCTTGGTTGCAAAAGTGTCTTCCAAATGGACAATGACCCCAAGCGTACTTCCAAGGTTGTGGCAAAATGGCTTTAGGACAACAAAGTCAAGGTATTGGAGTGGCCATCACAAAGCCCTGACCTCAATCCCATAGAAAATTTGTGGGCAGAACTGAAAAAGCATGTGCGAGCAAGGAGGCCTACAAACGTCACTCAGTTACACCAGCTCTGTCAGGAGGAATGGGCCAAAATTCACCCAACTTATTGTGGGAAGTTGTGGAAGGCTACCCGAAACGTTTGACCCAAGTTAAACAATTTAAAGGCAATGTTACCAAATACTAATTGAGTGCATGTAAACTTCTGACCCACTGGGAATGTGATGAAAGAAATAAAAGCTGCAATAAACAATTCTCTCTATTATTATTCTGACATTTCACATTCTTAAAATAAAGTGGTGATCCTAACTGACCTAAGACAGGACATTTTTATGAGGATTAAATGTCAGAAATTGTGAAAAATAGAGAGTACATATATTTAACTAAGGTGTATGTAAACTTCCGACTTCAACTGTATAAGAAACATAACTACATAGAAGACAAACATGCACAGTCAGACAAACAGTCTTGTTTACATCTTCTGATATTGTGTGCAGCAGCCTCGTGTAGCTTTACTGTCTGGTCCCACCAGCTCCTCCAGTTCCACCTCTGTATCACCTTAACCCCCAGCTCCTCCAGTTCCACGTCTGTATCACCTTAACCCCCAGTTCCTCCAGTCCACCTCTGTATCACCTTAACCCCCAGTTCCTCCAGTCCACCTCCATATCACCTTAACCCCCAGCTCCTCCAGTTCCACCTCTGTATCACCTTAACCCCCAGCTCCTCCAGTTCCACCTCTGTATCACCTTAACCCCCAGTTCCTCCAGTCCACCTCTGTATCACCTTAACCCCCAGTTCCTCCAGTTCCACCTCTGTATCAACTTAACCCCCAGTTCCTCCAGTCCACCTCCATATCACCTTAACCCCCAGTTCCTCCAGTTCCACCTCTGTATCACCTTAACCCCCAGTTCCTCCAGTTCCACCTCTGTATCACCTTAACCCCCAGCTCCTCTAGTCCACCTCTGTATCACCTTAACCCCCAGTTCCTCCAGTCCACCTCTGTATCACCTTAACCCCCAGCTCCTCCAGTTCCATCTCTGTATCAACTTAACCCCCAGTTCCCCCAGTCCACCTCCATATCACCATAACCCCCAGTTCCTCAAGTTCCACCTCTGTATCACCTTAACCCACAGTTCCTCCAGTCCACATCTGTATCACCTTAACCCCCAGCTCCTCCAGTTCCACCTCTGTATCACCTTAACCCCCAGCTCCTCCAGTTCCACCTCTGTATCACCTTAACCACCAGCTCCTCCAGTTCCACCTCTGTATCACCTTAACCCCCAGCTCCTCCAGTTCCACCTCTGTATCACCTTAACCCCCAGCTCCTCCAGTTCCACCTCTGTATCACCTTAACCCCCAGCTCCTCCAGTTCCACCTCTGTATCACCTTAACCCCCAGCTCCTCCAGTTCCACCTCTATATCAACTTAACCCCCAGTTCCTCCAGTCCACCTCCATATCAGCTTAACCCCCAGCTCCTCCAGTTCCACCTCTATATCAACTTAACCCCCAGCTCCTCCAGTTCCACCTCTGTATCACCTTAACCCCCTGTTCCTCCAGTTCCACCTCTTTATCACCTTAACCCCCACCTCCTCCAGTTCACCTCCATATCACCTTAACCCCAAGTTCACATCTGTATCACCTTAACCCCCAGCTCCTCCAGTCCACCTCCATATCACCTTAACCCCAAGTTCACATCTGTATCACCTTAACCCCCAGCTCCTCCTGTCCACCTCTGTATCACCTTTAACACTTAACCACCAAGTCAAGTGAAGCCTTTCCAAAAGTGCTCATTAATCAAACATCCTGTAAAAGGTTGGTAAGGTTTGAAATGCTCCTAACAGACGGTGCTCCAAACAGAAGGTGGTCCAAACAGACGGTGGTCCAAACAGACGGTGCTCCAAACAGACGGTGCTCCAAACAGACGGTGGTCCAAACAGACGGTGGTCCAAACAGACGGTGCTCCAAACAGACGGTGGTCCAAACAGACGGTGGTCCAAACAGACGGTGGTCCAAACAGACGGTGCTCCAAACAGACGGTGCTCCAAACAGACGGTGCTCCAAACAGACGGTGGTCCAAACAGACGGTGCTCCAAACAGACGGTGCTCCAAACAGACGGTGGTCCAAACAGACGGTGCTCCAAACAGACGGTGCTCCAAACAGACGGTGCTCCAAACAGACGGTGCTCCAAACAGACGGTGCTCCAAACAGACGGTTCTCCAAACAGATTGTGGTCCAAACAGATTGTGGTGAACTTGACGGTGCACTTAAATATGCTTGATGCTCTGAGAAGTCGAAACAGAAACTTAGTCGTTGAAACAGAAAATGCCACAGACAGTTTCAATAATTTCCCTGAAATTTGTTTTTTCATTGAATGACATGCAAAGTTGTAACGACAAAGGGGAAATCTGGGGTTGGTACATCCATTTTTGTGCTTTTACATTATTTTGATGTTCAACAAAGAAAGTGTCGGGGTAACCTATTTGTTGATGTTTGAACGCCAGATTGCCCCTTTAAAAAGAGGCAAATCTTTTTGCATTGCTACCTCAATGCTGTTAGTGGTACATACTGTATGTCTTTATGCATACACTGTATACAGAACTGTAGGCTATATGTCCTATATCAATGTGCAAACATAAGAATGTGTATATTATTCATTATTGGTATATTGCACAGCATTTTTCTAAAGCATAATTGATAGGACCATAGAACAAACTCTAAAGCAATGATCCATGCACATTCAAGTCATATGCTATCATCTCACCAGGCGTCCAGCAGGCTATGTGTGGACACCACGGGGTAATGGCCATTTAACAGACAGGTGATAATTGGACAGATAGCAGACATCTGGCTTATTGACCTGGCCTAATTAGAAAGTCAGATAGGGAGCTATTCATTCAAAGATCTGAGGTCAAGGAATTAAATGAACGATAGCCAGACAACCTCTCGCTAACAATGTTTTTATAATGCACTAAATGTATAAGGTTACGTCATGTCGTATGCACTTGTAGAGTTTGTATGACGTATACGTTGTGTGGAAGACTGCGGTGTACAAGATGTAAACATTCCTATTGCTGTTTGAAATAGTCTGTAAATTCATTACTCTCATTAACCACAGTAGTATAAGTGTTTATAAACCACATTCAATCTAAGGTAGGGGTGTTTAAGTTAAACTAACAAACGTAAGATTTATCCTCTCAATAAAAAGGTCAGACTGAGAGCAGCTCTGAGGAGATGTGATACTTTAGGTTGCTCCTCAACACTGACCTTGAGGTTGTGAGAGAAAAAAAAATCAATGCTTTTCAGTCTGAGACACGGGGCAGCAGCAGCTCTCTCTCTCGCTCTCTCTCTCTGTGTCTCTCTCTCCCTCTCTGTTGTGAATACAGCCTGTCTCCACAGTAGGTGATTCCTCACAAAACTATAAAAAAATTACTATATTATTTGGTATTTTGACAAAATTTGATGTAGAGAAAGGTCCTTTGGAGGAAGGATTGTTTTCATATTGTAAGGACCGACGCAGGAGATGGGAATCAGGTACGGGTCGTCAACATTTAATCAGGAAAAAACAGGTAACAAGACAGGTAAACAGGTAAAAAGGACATACGACAATCAATGCTGAAGCAGAGAACAGAGCAGGGAACCAGACATATATAGGGAAGGTAAAGACAGAGGTGATTGAGTCCAGGTGAGTCCAATAATCGCTGATGCGTGTGACGGGGGGGAAGGCAGGTGTGCATAATGATGGTGGCAGGAGTGTGCAATGCTGGGCCCTCGACCGCCAGGGGGATGCCACAAATATTTGTATCTTAAAGCATAATTGAGAAATCATTAATTGAAGTTGGAATATTTTCGACTTTTTGGCCTTACCCAGTCCTCTTTTAAGACTCCATAATGTTTCATCTGTAGGTGTTACAGGCCTCCTTTAAGACTCCATAATGTTTAATCTGTAGGTGCTACAGGCCTCCTTTAAGACGCTTCATCTGTAGGTGCTAGGTCATTCTACGAAACAAGTGTTTTGGTATTTTAAGTAGAAAGTACGCACAAATATTACAATTTAAAAGCCTGTTAATGAATTTCCCTTTAATATAGATCACAAGGAAAATTCTATACATTTTTAATAAAGACTTGTCCATCTGTGTCACATTGTTCGTAATAATGAGGGTCGGACCAAGGGGCAGCGTACTTCGAGTTCCACATACTTTTAATGAATAAAGTGAAACTTAAGCAAATACACAACAAATATAGAATAAACGAACCGTGACGACAATGCAGTGCAGACAGGCAACTAAACATAAACAATATCCCATAACCCACAGGTGGAAAAAATGCTACTTAAGTATGATCCCCAATTAGAGACAACGATAACCAGCTGCCTCTAATTGGGAATCATAAAAATCACCAACATAGAAAATGAACCTAGAACCCCACAGAGAATATAAACCACAACAACCCCACAGTCACGCCCTGACCTACTCTACCATAGAAAATAAAAGCTTTCCATGGTCAGGACGTGACAGTACCCCCCCCAAAGGTGCGGACTCCGACCGCAAAATCTGAAACAAAAAGGGAGGGTTAGGGGGGGGTGTCTAGTACCGGTGGTGGCTCTGGTGCGGGACGAAGAACCCGCTCATCCCGCAGGTCCAGCCATGGTTCCAGGCTGGACGCCGTGTCTGGACTGGGCATCAGCGCAGAGGAAGGATCCTGCCATGGAGCTCGACTGGACGCCGTGTTTGGACTGGACATCGGTGCAGGGGAAGCTCCCGCCATGGAGCGGGACTGGACGCTGTGCCTGGACTGGGCACCAACGCAGAAGAAGACTCTGGCCTTGGAGCTGGACTGGACGCCGTGCTTAGACTGGGCATCGGCGCAGGGGAAGGCTCCGGCCATGGAGCTGGAGGTTTCAGACCGTGGACCGTCTCAGTAGGCTCCGGACCGTTGACCGTCTCAGGAGGTTTCGGACTGTGGATCATCTTAGGAATTTTTGGACTGTGGACCGTCTCAGGAGGTTCCGGACCGTGGACCGTCTCAGGAGGTTCAGGACCGTGGACCGTCTCAGGAGGTTCCGGACTGTGGACCGTCGTTGGAGGTTCCGGACTGTGGACCGTCGTTGGAGGTCCCGGACTGTGGACCGTCGTTGGAGGTTCCAGACTGTGAAACGTCGCCGGAAGCTCTAAACTGGGTACTGTCGCTGGAAGCTGTGGACTGGGCACTGTCGCTGGAAGCTCTGGACTGGGCACTGTCGCCGGAAGCTCTG
Organism: Salvelinus fontinalis; assembly: GCF_029448725.1. Classification (NCBI taxonomy): domain Eukaryota; kingdom Metazoa; phylum Chordata; class Actinopteri; order Salmoniformes; family Salmonidae; genus Salvelinus; species Salvelinus fontinalis. The sequence goes on from NC_074671.1 coordinate 8,450,244, forward strand.
GACTGGGAACTGTCGCAGGAAGCCTTGTGCGTGAGACCGGCACTGGTGGTACTGGGCTGGTGTCACGCACCTCAGGGCGAGTGCGGGGAGCAGGCACAGGACGTACTGTACTGGGGAGGCACACTGGAGGCCTGATGCGTGGGGCCGATACAGGTGGCACCGGACTAGTGACGCGCACTTCGGGGCGAGTGTGGGGAGGAGGCACAGGACGTACTGGACTGGGGACACGCACTTCAGGGAGAGTGCGAGGAGCAGGCACAGGACGTACCGGGCTGTGGAGATGTACTGGAGACCTGGTGCATATAGCCGGCATCAATGGTACCGGTTCGATGGCACACCTCGCCCGGCAAGTGCGAGGAACTGGCACAGGACATACTGGGCTGTGAAGGCGCACTGGAAACACGGTGCGTAGAGCCGGCATCAATTCTACCGGAACTTTAACTTCTCTAGGATAGGGGGCAGCATTTTCACTTTGGATGAATAGCGTGCCCAGAGTGAACTGCCTCCTACTCTGTCCCAGATGCTAATATATGCATATTATTATTACTATTGGATAGAAAACACTCTGAAGTTTCTAAAACTGTTTGAATTATGTATGTGAGTATAACATAACTCATATGGCAGGCAAACTTCCAAACAGGAAGTGGAAATTCTGAGGCTGGTTGATTTTCAACTCATCGCCTATTCAAATCCCAGTAAGATATGGATCTGTTTGCACTTCCTACGCCTTCCACTAGATGTCAACAGTCTGTAGAACGTTGAATGAAGCCTCTACTGTGATGTTGAGCCGGATGGGAGGTATTTCAGTCAGTGGTCTGGCAGAGTACCAGTTCTTGGTCATGCGCATTCCAAATGAAATCGCCTTGTGTTCCATTACTTCTGTAGACACAAAGGAATGCTCCGGTTGGAACGTTATTGGATATATATGATCACAACATCCTGAAGTTTGATTCTCTACTTAGTTTGAGAAGTTTATTCGACCTGTAATATAACTTTTTGAAGTTTTCGTCCGAGTTCGCCTGGACCGGCGCGAGCGTTTGGACATGTGTACTGAACGTGCTAGCAAAAGTAGCTACTTGGACATAAATATTTGACATTATCGAACAAAAACAATTTATTGTGGAACTAGGATTCCTGGGAGTGCATTCTGATGAAGATCATCAAAGGTAAGGGAATATATATGATGTAATTTCGTATTTCTGTTGACTCCAACATGGCGGAGGAATGTTGTTTACATCTGAGCGCCGTCTCAGATTATTGCATGGTGTGCTTTTTCCGTAAACTTCTTTTGAAATCTGACACAGCGATTGCATTAAGAACAAGTGTATCTTTAATTATATGTAAAACATGTATCTTTCATCAAAGTTTATGATGAGTATTTCCCGTTATTTGATGTGGCTCTCTGCAATTTCTCCGGATATTTTGGAGGCATTTCTAAACATGGCGCCAATGTAAACAGAGATTTGTGGATATAAATATGCACATTATCGAACAAAACATACATGTATTGTGTTACATGATGTCTTATGAGTGTCATCTGATGAAGATCCTCAAAGGTTAGTGATACATTTTATCTCTATTTCTGCTTTTTGTGACTCCTATCTTTGGCTGGGGAAATGGCTGTGTTTTTCTGTGGCTATGTACTGACCTAACATAATCGTTTGGTGTGCTTTCGCCATAAATCCTTTTTGAAATCAGACATTTTGGCTGGATTCAGGACATAGCTTTAATTTGGTGTCTTTCATGTGTGATTTCATGAAAGATAGAATTTTATAGAAATGTATTTGAATTTGGCGCGCTGCATTTTTACTGGCTTTTGGCCAAGTGGGACGTTAGCATCCCAGAGAAGTACTGGGACGTACTGGGCTGTGAAGGCGCACTGGACATCTGGTGCAAATAGCCGGCATCAATTACACCGGAACTTTAACACACTTCTCAGGATGAGTACGGGGAGTTGGCACAGGATGTACTGGGCTGGGAAGGCGTACTGGAGACCTGGTGCGTATAGCCGGCATCAATTATACCGGAACTTTAACACACTTCTCAGGATGAGTACGGGGAGTTGGCACAGGATGTACTGGGCTGGGAAGGCGTACTGGAGACCTGGTGCGTATAGCCGGCATCACTTGTACCGGAACTTTAACACACTTCTCAGGATGAGTACGGAGAGCTGACTCAGGTGGCTTTAAATCGATCACACTCTCCTTAGGGCAAATGTCGTGCATCCTCCACCAATTCAATAACTCTCTCATTTCTCTCTCCTCCACATTCTCCCTCAACTCACTGACAGTCTTTGGTTCACTCCCCTCAACTTTCGCCGACCACTCCTCGCTCAATCTGTCCCAATATTCCTCCTCGGTCTCTGACTCACCCCTCAGCGTCAACGACCACTCTGTTTTTTTGAGGCTGCTTCTTGGGCTTGCGTCATGGCCGCGAACCCTGGCGTCGTCGCTGCTCTCCATTATCTCCTTCCATCTGCTGTGACTCCTGCCAAGGAAGGATCTCCTGTCCTTCCATTATTTCCTCCCAGGTCCAACTTATTTTCCCCATTGTAGCACGCTGCTTGGTGCTGGTGGGATGGGATATTCTGTCACGTTGTTCGTAATAATGATGGTCGGACCAAGGCGCAGCGTACTTCGAGTTCCACATACTTTTAATGAATAAAGTGAAACTTAAGCAAATACACAACAAATATAGAATAAACGAACCGTGACGACAATGCAGTGCAGACAGGCAACTAAACATAAACAATATCCCAACACCCACAGGTGGAAAAAATGCTACTTAAGTATGATCCCCAATTAGAGACAACGATAACCACCTGCCTCTAATTGTGAATCATACTAAAACACCAACATAGAAAAAACAAACTAGAACCCCACATAGAAAATATAAACTAGAACAACCCCCCAGTCACGCCCTGACCTACTCTACCATAGAAAATATAAACTAGAACAACCCCCCAGTCACGCCCTGACCTACTCTACCATAGAAAATATAAACTAGAACAACCCCCCAGTCACGCCCTGACCTACTCTACCATAGAAAATATAAACTAGAACAACCCTCCAGTCTCGACCTGACCTACTCTACCATAGAAAATATAAACTAGAACAACCCCCCAGTCACGCCCTGACCTACTCTACCATAGAAAATATAAACTAGAACAACCCCCCAGTCTCGCCCTGACCTACTCTACCATAGAAAATATAAACTAGAACAACCCCCCAGTCTCGCCCTGACCTACTCTCCATAGAAAATATAAACTAGAACAACCCCCCAGTCTCGCCCTGACCTACTCTACCATAGAAAATATAAACTAGAACAACCCCCCAGTCTCGCCCTGACCTACTCTACCATAGAAAATATAAACTAGAACAACCCCCCAGTCACGCCCTGACCTACTCTACCATAGAAAATATAAACTAGAACAACCCCCCAGTCACGCCCTGACCTACTCTACCATAGAAAATATAAACTAGAACAACCCCCCAGTCACGCCCTGACCTACTCTACCATAGAAAATATAAACTAGAACAACCCTCCAGTCTCGACCTGACCTACTCTACCATAGAAAATGTAAACTAGAACAACCCCCCAGTCACGCCCTGACCTACTCTACCATAGAAAATATAAACTAGAACAACCCCCCAGTCTCGCCCTGACCTACTCTACCATAGAAAATATAAACTAGAACAACCCCCCCGTCTCGCCCTGACCTACTCTACCATAGAAAATATAAACTAGAACAACCCCCCAGTCTCGCCCTGACCTACTCAACCATAGAAAATATAAACTAGAACAGCCCCCCAGTCTCGCCCTGTCCTACTCTACCATAGAAAATATAAACTAGAACAACCCCCCAGTCTCGCCCTGACCTACTCTACCATAGAAAAAATAAACTAGAACAACCCCCCAGTCTCGCCCTGACCTACTCTACCATAGAAAATATAAACTAGAACAACCCCCCAGTCACGCCCTGACCTACTCTACCATAGAAAATATAAACTAGAACAACCCCCCAGTCACGCCCTGACCTACTCTACCATAGAAAATATAAACTAGAACAACCCCCCAGTCACGCCCTGACCTACTCTACCATAGAAAATATAAACTAGAACAACCCTCCAGTCTCGACCTGACCTACTCTACCATAGAAAATATAAACTAGAACAACCCCCCAGTCACGCCCTGACCTACTCTACCATAGAAAATATAAACTAGAACAACCCTCCAGTCTCGACCTGACCTACTCTACCATAGAAAATATAAACTAGAACAACCCCCCAGTCACGCCCTGACCTACTCTACCATAGAAAATATAAACTAGAACAACCCCCCAGTCTCGCCCTGACCTACTCTACCATAGAAAATATAAACTAGAACAACCCCCCAGTCTCGCCCTGACCTACTCAACCATAGAAAATATAAACTAGAACAGCCCCCCAGTCTCGCCCTGTCCTACTCTACCATAGAAAATATAAACTAGAACAACCCCCCAGTCTCGCCCTGACCTACTCTACCATAGAAAATATAAACTAGAACAACCCCCCAGTCTCGCCCTGACCTACTCTACCATAGAAAATATAAACTAGAACAACCCCCCAGTCACGCCCTGACCTACTCTACCATAGAAAATATAAACTAGAACAACCCCCCAGTCACGCCCTGACCTACTCTACCATAGAAAATATAAACTAGAACAACCCCCCAGTCACGCCCTGACCTACTCTACCATAGAAAATATAAACTAGAACAACCCTCCAGTCTCGACCTGACCTACTCTACCATAGAAAATATAAACTAGAACAACCCTCCAGTCTCGACCTGACCTACTCTACCATAGAAAATATAAACTAGAACAACCCCCCAGTCACGCCCTGACCTACTCTACCATAGAAAATATAAACTAGAACAACCCCCCAGTCTCGCCCTGACCTACTCTACCATAGAAAATATAAACTAGAACAACCCCCCAGTCTCGCCCTGACCTACTCTACCATAGAAAATATAAACTAGAACAACCCCCCAGTCTCGACCTGACCTACTCTACCATAGAAAATATAAACTAGAACAACCCCCCAGTCACGCCCTGACCTACTCTACCATAGAAAATATAAACTAGAACAACCCCCCAGTCTCGCCCTGACCTACTCTACCATAGAAAATATAAACTAGAACAACCCCCCAGTCACGCCCTGACCTACTCTACCATAGAAAATATAAACTAGAACAACCCCCCAGTCACGCCCTGACCTACTCTACCATAGAAAATATAAACTAGAACAACCCCCCAGTCTCGCCCTGACCCACTCTACCATAGAAAATATAAACTAGAACAACCCCCCAGTCACGCCCTGACCTACTCTACCATAGAAAATATAAACTAGAACAACCCCCCAGTCACGCCCTGACCTACTCTACCATAGAAAATATAAACTAGAACAACCCCCCAGTCACGCCCTGACCTACTCTACCATAGAAAATATAAACTAGAACAACCCCCCAGTCTCGCCCTGACCTACTCTACCATAGAAAATATAAACTAGAACAACCCCCCAGTCTCGCCCTGACCTACTCTACCATAGAAAATATAAACTAGAACAACCCCCCAGTCTCGCCCTGACCTACTCTACCATAGAAAATATAAACTAGAACAACCCCCCAGTCACGCCCTGACCTACTCTACCATAGAAAATATAAACTAGAACAACCCCCCAGTCTCGCCCTGACCTACTCTACCATAGAAAATATAAACTAGAACAACCCCCCAGTCTCGCCCTGACCTACTCTACCATAGAAAATATAAACTAGAACAACCCCCCAGTCTCGCCCTGACCTACTCTACCATAGAAAATATAAACTAGAACAACCCCCCAGTCTCGCCCTGACCTACTCTACCATAGAAAATATAAACTAGAACAACCGCCCAGTCACGCCCTGACCTACTCTACCATAGAAAATAAAAGCGTTCTATGGTCAGGACGTGACAATCTGTGCTCTCTGTGATTTTAACCCATTTAAAACCAACATTTTCTCCACGTTTTCACTATCATTGTAAAATCCTAGTTTTCTGCTTTGAGAAAGTCATGTCTGATGATTATTATTTATTTCATGTGATTAGTGATTCAGTTTAAGGTCAAAGAAAACCGTGTACGTCATTTTTAGGGGCAACCCTGTTAAGTGAACTGTACTCTTGTTTTAATATGGTGAAACTATTCCTTCTTAAATAATTTTTATAAAGAAACATTGAACATCTAATAATAAAATCATAGTGTAAAAAGGGGTTAGCTGGTTCTACACTTTCTGACCATTTTGTGGTGTTTTATGGTGGAAAACTGAGCGGGTCGTTTATAACACGCCAACCCTCTTACCCAAAGATTGACAGCCTAGAAATGTTTGAACCAAGCTTGCATGCAATTGACCCTCCATGTTGCACACAAGCTTCCATTCCCTCTGTCACAGGGGGATTCAAGGCTGATTTAACTAGTACCAGTTGGATGGCCGTTCAAGCGGATTTTTCCCAGATGTGTTAAATTCCCACTTCTCACTTGGTTAAGAACGCACAATAACACCGCTAACCATTCACTGTAGAGCTGTAAAATACAATTTGGAAGCAATGGACCTAGACCTACACTGTGACATATTGTGGAACGTTATATGATGTACAGTATAGTTTTTGTTTAAATCAATAAAGAAATATATCATCGGACAAACAGCCTAGTGCCCGATCTCACTGCACTAGATTATTTTTTGTTTTTTTTATTAAACTTGAAGAGAGGCACTTACTATAGTCATTTAAATTGTATCTCTTGCGATGCGAAAACATGTTTTTTTAATGAAGTTGGAGCATGTGCTCTTTATGACAGTGTGTCAAAAATTTGCTGAAATCAGATGTTGTTTTGTTTTACTCACCAACGCAATTTTTATTATATCACTGCCAAGGTTTTGGCTTGATGGTCAGCAAAAGTATCTCCATTGATCAATATATAACGAGTAATTTAAGAAGCTGAATCAGGAAGCACTTTGGCCACCCTGTAGACTAGATGTCCTAGCCATGCATTTCTGGAATATTCTTAGGCATTACAAGCATTTTAGCAAAGATGAAAATATATCTATATGTATTTCAAATGATTGTATTACCAGTATGTCTGTCTGTCTGTCTGTCTGTCTGTCTGTCTGTCTGTCTGTCTGTCTGTCTGTCTGTCTGTCTGTCTCCCAGGTGCAGACTAGACTAGGGAAGGACGCCATGAGGACACACTGAAGTGTCAGTCATGTATGGAGTGGAGTTGTCCCGCTGTCTGGAAAGAAGAGACCCTATGCAAACAGTCCGTCCAGACTCATAATGGAATGATAAAAAACAGTGATATGGTTAATGACACCTATGGGGAGGGAGGGAGGGAGGGAGGGAGGGAGGGAGGGAGGGGGTGTCTGTGCTTGTCTGTATGTGTGGCTGTTGTGTGATAGAGAGGATGATTAAAAATACATCTTGAATCCATCATTATCATAGCTGGTGTGGTATTTGTCTCAATTGAAGCAGCTAGACTAAGGTGACAGGGATACTAGCAGATCAAACTCCTGCTGGTACTGGTGGATGAAGCTGAAACAAAACACTTCCTGGAATGCTATTGGTGCTTTTAGTGTTCTAGATTTCCTCGTACTGTGACAGGCAGGCTAGACGTTTAGCCGGACAGTATTGCTCTCTCCCATCCAGTTAGAAAAATCCATTCTGCTACATTAGCACAAAGTCTAATTGGTAGACGCTGTGAGTCTAATTGCATGCATCGATTGTCCACAAACCCTTCTCCACTTGAAATTCAATTTAAAAAAAATGTTTTAAACTTTAAATTAGATAAAGAAAGAAAAAGTGTTAATATCATATTCAACTGAATTTCAGATGGATTTGATGCAAATAAAGGATTAGGAACAACAGTCATTTGATTTTCTTGAAGTGCTGTATGCAAAACAATTAAATTGCATTTTAATTGTTATTTTCAATAGAAATGTCTTGGATTTGCATGGTGGCATGTTCCAGAAGTAACCTCCTTCCAGTCTGCTTTCACTACAACCTATTCAGTAAATCTGTTGGAGACCTAACTGTTTGTTGAAGGCTGTTTTGTGGCCTTTGGAACCAGACTGAATGTATATATTTATGATTTGTTTTTCAGATATCTCCTGTACCTTTATTTGAGTGCATGTTTTCTTATTCTCTCAGGCTTGCGTCATGTTTCTACCCAGAATGCAACACTTCATACATCTGTTTGGCCAGATGGGACAGAAGTGTACACTCTTGGGCAATTCTGGCCTTGATTACATGGATGCCTACGTAAGCAGTGTTTTATGCGGTGAAATCAAAACAGACTAAAAGAAAAACAAACACAGGAGGATTGTGGCTGATTTGAATTGGAGGACTGCCTGGAGGAGGACTGCCTGCAGGAGGACTGCCTGGAGGAGGACTGTCTGGAGGAGGACTGCCTGGAGGAGGACTGCCTGGAGGAGGACTGCCTGGAGGAGGACTGCCTGGAGGAGGACTGCCTGGAGGAGGACTGCCTGGCGGAGGACTGCCTGGTGGAGGACTGCCTGCAGGAGGACTGCCTGGAGGAGGACTGCCTGGGGGAGGACTGCCTGGAGGAGGACTGCCTAGAGGAGGACTGCCTGGAGGAGGACTGCCTGGAGGAGGACTGCCTGGAGGAGGACTGCCTGATGGAGGACTGCCTGGTGGAGGACTGCCTGGAGGAGGACTGCTTGGAGGAGGACTGCCTGGTGGAGGACTGCCTGGAGGAGGACTGCCTGGGGGAGAACTGCCTGGTGGAGGACTGCCTGGAGGAGGACTGCCTGGAGGAGGACTGCCTGGAGGAGGACTGCCTGGTGGAGGACTGCCTGGAGGAGGACTGCCTAGAGGAGGACTGCCTGGAGGAGGACTGCCTGGAGGAGGACTGCCTGGTGGAGGACTGCCTGGAGGAGGACTGCCTGATGGAGGACTGCCTGGAGGAGGACTGCCTAGAGGAGGACTGCCTGGAGGAGGACTGCCTGGTGGAGGACTGCCTGGAGGAGGACTGCCGGGGGGGAGAACTGCCTGGAGGAGGACTGCCTGCAGGAGGACTGCCTGGTGGAGGACTGCCTGGAGGAGGACTGCCTGGAGGAGGACTGCCTGGAGGAGGACTGCCTGGTGGAGGACTGCCTGGAGGAGGACTGCCTGGGGGAGAACTGCCTGGAGGAGGACTGCCTGCAGGAGGACTGCCTGATGGAAGACTGCCCGGTGGAGGACTGCCTGGAGGAGGACTGCCTGGAGGAGGACTGCCTGGTGGAGGACTGCCTGGAGGAGGACTGCCTGGAGGAGGACTGCCTGGAGGAGGACTGCCTGGTGGAGGACTGCCTGGAGGAGGACTGCCTGCAGGAGGACTGCCTGGAGGAGGACTGCCTGGTGGAGGACTGCCTGGAGGAGGACTGCCTGGGGGAGGACTGCCTGCGGGAGGACTGCCTGGGGGAGAACTGCCTGGAGGAGGACTGCCTGCAGGAGGACTGCCTGGTGGAGGACTGCCTGGAGGAGGACTGCCTGGAGGAGGACTGCCTGGAGGAGGACTACCTGGGGGAGGACTGCCTGGAGGAGGACTGCCTGGAGGAGGACTGCCTGGGGGAGAACTGCCTGGAGGAGGACTGCCTGCAGGAGGACTGCCTGGAGGAGTACTGCCTGGTGGAGGACTGCCTGGAGGAGGACTGCCTGGGGGAGAACTGCCTGGAGGAGGACTGCCTGCAGGAGGACTGCCTGATGGAGGACTGCCTGGATGAGGACTGCCTGGAGGAGGACTGCCTGGAGGAGGACTGCCTGGTGGAGGACTGCCTGGAGGAGGACTGCCTGAAGGAGGACTGCCTGGTGGAGGATTGCGTGGAGGACTGCCTGGAGGAGGACTGCCTGGAGGAGGACTGCCTGGGGGAGGACTTCCTGGAGGAGGACTGCCTGGAGGAGGACTGCCTAGAGGAGGACTGCCTGGAGGAGGACTGCCTGGAGGAGGACTGCCTGGTGGAGGACTGCCTGGAGGAGGACTGCCTGATGGAGGACTGCCTGGAGGAGGACTGCCTAGAGGAGGACTGCCTGGAGGAGGACTGCCTGGTGGAGGACTGCCTGGAGGAGGACTGCCTGGAGGAGGATTGCCTGGTGGAGGACTTCCTGGTGGAGGACTGCCTGGAGGAGGACTGCCTGGGGGAGAACTGCCTGGAGGAGGACTGCCAGGTGGAGGACTGCCTGGAGGAGGACTGCCTGATGGACTGCCTGGAGGAGGACTGCCTGGAGGAGGACTGCCTGGTGGAGGACTGCCTGGAGGAGGACTGCCTGGAGGAGGACTACCTGGAGGAGGACTGCCTGGAGGAGGACTGCCTGGTGGAGGACTGCCTGGAGGAGGACTGCCTGGAGGAGGACATCCTGGAGGAGGACTACCTGGAGGAGGACTGCCTGGAGGAGGACTGCCTCCAGACCACTAGCATATTAACACACACACACACACACACACACACACACACACACACACACACACACACACACACACACACACACACACACACACACACACACACACACACACACACACCCACACACACCCACACGCACACTCATGTAGCCCTTGTTAAAAACATGCATCTATTGATTTGTTCCCTTTTCTACATAAATGTTTCCAAATCATACAACTACTGCTAAATAATAATTTTCTCAAGGACATTAAGTCGTGTTGAAGAGAATAGTACATTTTGTAGTATTTTTTTTATCAGTTCAGTTCCGTTTTTAAACAACACAGAGTCTGAGAAAAAAATGTCCCTCTCTACAAGACAAAACAAACTGAATCATACGTTTCCATTACGTGCTCTGAGCAGCACAAAGTAGCATTTTGCCTAAAGGACAGTAAAGTGACCCGTCTTGACTCTTAGCTTGGGGACTACGGGCGTCAGCCCTGAGGCTAGTTCAGCCAAGGTCCCCAGACAGTCAGGACAAACAGACGATTCTCCACCAGCATCCGTTCAAAAACACACTGCCTCTCTTTCCTCTGAGAGTCAAGTAAATATTATGTTCATTTGTTGGCTGTGTACACATGGCCGCGGGAAGATGATTTGGGGTGGGGGTGTTGAAATGTTTTGTCGGGGGGGGGGGGGGGGGTTCTCCTCACTCTGCTGACCAGTATTTTTCTCCGCTCATTCGGGAGTAATAAAGGCCTAGGGAGGGCACTCATTTGGTGGAGGGGAAAAATATATATATTTTTAAATGTGTACATAAAAACAACTATTTGTGATTTATCAGGGGGTGCTTCCTGCGGCTATGTATGTACATCGACTACTGTAAGTCTTGCCCTTGTCTTTCCGCTAGGCTAATCTATTCATCTACCGCTCTGCATGAGCCTGACAGTCCAATACTTTATGTTCATATATGTGTGAGATATTCCCTGTCTGTTGATTTGGACGATGGTGTCTGAGGTTGTCCAAGCACAATCAAAATAGCATCTTCAGCGGTATAATTGAAACGCATTCCTTTCCCTGCTCCTTGGTCTGAATTTACTGGGATGTGACATCATTCCAATGTGACATCATTCCAATGTGACATCACTCCATGGCTCAGGCTGCTGTACATCCTGAAAACAATGACATCATCTATCCCCGACCACAATAAGGTGAAACAGCAACAACAGCTCCATTCTGTCAACTCTAATTGGTTCAGCTCTAGTGTGGTCAGCTCTAATTTGTTCAGCTCTAGTGTGGTCAGCTCTAATTGGTTCAGCTCTAGTGTGGTCAGCTCTAATTGGTTCAGCTCTAGTGTGGTCAGCTCTAATTGGTTCAGCTCTAGTGTGGTCAGCTCTAATTGGTTCAGCTCTAGTGTGGTCAGCTCTAATTGGTTCAGCTCTAGTGTGGTCAGCTCTAATTGGTTCAGCTCTAGTGTGGTCAGCTCTAATTGGTCAGCTCTAGTTGGTCAGCTCTAATTGGTCAGCTCTAGTTGGTCAGCTCTAGTGTGGTCAGCTCTAATTGGTCAGCTCTAGTGTGGTCAGCTCTAATTGGTCAGCTCTAATTGGTCAGCTCTAGTGTGGTCAGCTCTAGTGTGGTCAGCTCTAATTGGTCAGCTCTAGTTGGTCAGCTCTAATTGGTCAGCTCTAGTTGGTCAGCTCTAATTGGTTCAGCTCTAGTGTGGTCAGCTCTAATTGGTTCAGCTCTAGTGTGGTCAGCTCTAATTGGTTCAGCTCTAGTGTGGTCAGCTCTAGTTTGTCTGCTCTAGTTGGTCAGCTCTAGTTGGTCAGCTCTAATTGGTCAGCTCTAGTTGGTCAGCTCTAGTTGGTCAGCTCTAGTGTGGTCAGCTCTAATTGGTCAGCTCTAGTGTGGTCAGCTCTAATTGGTCAGCTCTAGTGTGGTCAGCTCTAGTGTGGTCAGCTCTAATTGGTCAGCTCTAGTTGGTCAGCTCTAATTGGTCAGCTCTAATTGGTCAGCTCTAGTTGGTCAGCTCTAGTTGGTCAGCTCTAATTGGTCAGCTCTAGTGTGGTCAGCTCTAATTGGTCAGCTCTAGTGTGGTCAGCTCTAATTGGTCAGCTCTAATTGGTCAGCTCTAGTGTGGTCAGCTCTAGTGTGGTCAGCTCTAATTGGTCAGCTCTAGTGTGGTCAGCTCTAATTGGTCAGCTCTAGTTGGTCAGCTCTAATTGGTTCAGCTCTAGTGTAGTCAGCTCTAATTGGTCAGCTCTAGTTGGTCAGCTCTAGTTGGTCAGCTCTAATTGGTTCAGCTCTAGTGTGGTCAGCTCTAATTGGTTCAGCTCTAGTGTGGTCAGCTCTAATTGGTTCAGCTCTAGTGTGGTCAGCTCTAATTGGTCAGCTCTAATTGGTCAACTCTAGTTGGTCAGCTCTAGTTGGTCAGCTTTAATTGGTCAGATCTAGTGTGGTCAGCTCTAATTGGTCAGCTCTAATTGGTCAGCTCTAGTTGGTCAGCTCTAGTTGGTCAGATCTAGTGTGGTCAGCTCTAGTGTGGTCAGCTCTAATTGGTTCAGCTCTAGTTGGTGAGCTCTAATTGGTCAGCTCTAATTGGTCAGCTCTAGTTGGTCAGATCTAATTGGTCAGCTCTAATTGGTCAGCTCTAATTGGTCAGCTCTAGTTGGTCAGCTCTAGTGTGGTCAGCTCTAGTTGGTCAGCTCTAGTGTGGTCAGCTCTAATTGGTCAGCTCTAGTGTGGTCAGCTCTAGTGTGGTCAGCTCTAGTGTGGTCAGCTCTAATTGGTCAGCTCTAGTGTGGTCAGCTCTAGTGTGGTCAGCTCTAATTGGTCAGCTCTAGTTGGTCAGCTCTAATTGGTCAGCTCTAGTGTGGTCAGCTCTAGTCTGGTCATCTCTAATTGGTCATCTCTAATTGGTCATCTCTAATTGGTCAGCTCTAGTCGGTCAGCTCTAGTTGGTCAACTCTAGTTGGTCAACTCTAATTGGTCAGCTTTGGAGTAATCAGCTCTAATTGTTCATCTCTGGTGTGGTCAGCTCTATTGATCAGCTCTAATTGGTCAGTTCTAGTGTGGTCAGCTCTAGTATGTACCGGAGGTATCAGAGGGGACTGCATTGCTTTGCCAAACGGCTGCTCCAGGCCACTGCAGAGGACACTTAGTTAAACTTGGTCATTATCCCTCCTCCCTGTCCCTCGGGAATGGTTAGGACTGGCACTGTGTCTGTGAGAAGGCAGGGAGGAGGGAGGGAGGAAGGAAGGAAGGAAGGAAGGAAGGAAGGAAGGAAGGAAGGAAGGAAGGAAGGAAGGAGGGAGGGAGGAAGGAGGGAGGAAGGAGGGAGGGGTGTGCTATAGATGACAGCATTACCCTGTGAGGTATTGGGACACAGTCAAGATGGCAGGGCTTCACAGCATGGTGTTAAGTAATACCTCTCTGCATCTGGCTAATAAGCTGTAAATAATAGTCCGGCTCCTCCAGCTCTATCTCTCCTCTTCCTCTGGTTTCGGCCCAGCATAATGAAGGGAACATTAAACTGAATAAACCATTTATTAATGCACTCTAAATGGGTCCCCCATGGAATGGTGTCTCCACGTTCTGCCTTAAATAGCCTGATACAGATGTGATGTTCTGAAAGTGAAGGAACACACTCTCAATTATTTTTTTCTTAAATTATTTTGAAATGAGAAGAGAAATCCACAATATCTTTACTGCTGTTCCAGCATGTTTGGTCACGGGCGTCATGCACCAATTATTTTAGAGGGGCACGAAGTACACCAGGATGGAGGGGAGGTGGTCCGGAGGGGGGGATGTGGCCCTCCTCCTGAGACCGCTTTTTCCTGTGGCTTGGTAGCTAGTCACTGATTGGTGGCTTGGTAGCTAGTTACTGATTAGTGGCTTGGTAACTAGTTGCTGATTGGTGGCTTGGTAGCTAGTTACTGATTGGTGGATTGGTAACTAGTTATGAGTTTGGGAGATTTGGAACCTATCTAGCTGATTAGCTAAAGCCAACTTCATAGAATTGCTTGATGACTACTATTACAGAGAAACAACAACATATTTGAATTGTATTTATTTATCAATAAGGAATCAATGGGCTACATAGCTTGATCAAATTCATTTAAATGCATACCTCATGCGAGTCCTTCCCATCACTGGCAGCTAAAATCAAATCAAACTCTGTGTGGGTCACCATAAACTCTGATGATACTGGACGCTTCCTGTCTCGGCATCTCCTGCCCCTTGGAAAAATCCACTTGCTCGGGAGAATGGAGGAAGGGGGGTACAGTGTGCCCCCTCTGCAAAAATACAGCTAACAGATATTTTTTATAAATAATCATGATCAAACATGGGCTTTAAAAATTAAGTTTAGTAATTAATTAACATTTAAAAATATATATATGGACAAATGTGAGGGGCACGTGCCTTTGAACCCCCTATGGGCATGACGCCACTGTGTTCGGTAGTCAGTACTCTCCAATTAAATTCAGACTCATTAGTGAATATTCCTTACCTGGCTCTACCTCTGGGAACCCAGTAGGCTTGTCTGTGAAAAACTCTCAACGGTACTGAAATAAATGTACCTGTTATAGATGGATCCATTCAGGAGACCTTTACAAGGTGAATACCGTCTCAACGCCTCATACTGTACTGAATATTAATGCTGCTACGAACCCTGCAGCTCTCTGTAACCCAGGGGAGGTCTTTGCGGCTGGGGCAGTGTTGAGTCCGGAGGTGGGGGTTTCTGGAGGAGCTGGAGCTGGGTTTAAACTGCCTGAAACCTGCAGGCTACTCCACCACCTCCACCACCACCTCCACCACCACCACCACCACACTATGGGTTTAGAATGCTCTGAAAACTGCAGACTCCTCCACCACCACCAGACTATGGGTTTAGAATGGGCTGGAACCTGCAGACTCCTCCACCACCACCACAACCACCACCACCACCAGACTATGGGTTTAGAACTATCTGTCTCGGCTGGGAATGTTGATGAGGCGGCGAGCAGAGATAAATCAAAAATGCTTTCATGCCAACACATTAAATGGAAATTAGGTATAATGATGGTGTGCGCGTGTTTGTGTGTGCTCACCCGTGTGTGTGTGTGTGTGTGCGTGTGTGCGTGTGTGCGTGTGTGCGTGTGTGCGTATGTGTGTGTGTGAGACCCTTGATGTTTTCAACCAATTTATTCTAGCCGGCTTGCTTTACTGTACCTGCGAGATGTGGAAATATATTTGCATAACAATTACACATGGTTTTAACCCAAATATTATGTCTATGCTTAATCGGGCGGCAGCTTAATGAGTCTGCAGATTAACACTCCTGCAGAATTGGTGAGTGTGGGAATAATCATACAGAAAGATTGAAGCGTGTTAATCATTCTTCATCAAATGTTCAGTTCTCTGAGATGCTTTATGGGAAATGACCCTGAAAACAAAACAGAAAACTCACACTGTGATGTATTTTACGGTAAGACGTTTTACACTTGACATATGTATCATTTGGTTAAATTATAACAGATTGGTAAAAGCTTCGTACTGTTTACTTCCTGTTTACGTCCTGTTAACTAGTGTTTGTTATTTTACTTTATCCCATTACCTACATAGGAACAATTTGAAAAAAACTACCAGCATGTTAAAATATACGAGATCTGTCCCATATAATATGCTAGGTGTGGCAGACCTGGGGCTATTGGCCAAGACGTTTACAAGTCTCCCCCTCGTAGCTAACCTGCTCTACGCCACATATCCTAGACATAGATAGATCTCTCTGCTACCGCATGGCAAGTGGTACCGGTGCACCAAGTTTGTTTGAAACCAACAGGATCTTGAACACCTTCTACCCCCAAGCCATAAGACTGCTAAATAGTTAGTTAAATAGTTAACCAAATTGCTACCCGGACTATCTGCATTGACCCCCCTTTGCACAAAAACTTTTGACTCATCACATACGCTGCTGCTACTGCTTATTATCTATCCTGTTGCCTAGTCACTTTATACCTACCTATATGTACATATCTACCTCATTTACCTTGTATCCCTGAGCATTGACTCAGTACTGGTACTCTGTGTATATAGCCAGGTTATTACCTCGTACCCCTGCACATGGTCTCGGTACTGGTACCCTGTGTATATAACTATATAGCCTAGTTATCATTACTCAGTACTGGTACCCTGTGTATATAGCCTAGTTATCATTACTCAGTACTGGTACTCTGTGTATATAGCCTAGTTATCATTACTCAGTACTGGTACTCTGTGTATATAGCCACGTTATCATTACTCAGTACTGGTACTCTGTGTATATAGCCACGTTATCATTACTCAGTACTGGTACTCTGTGTATATAGCCACGTTATCGTTACTCAGTACTGGTACCCTGTGTATATAGCTTAGTTAATGTTACTCATTGTGTATTCATTCCTCGTTTTTTAATGTTATTTCTCTATTTTCTTCCTTTCTGTAATTTTTGGGAAGAGCCTGTAAGTATTTCACTGTTAATCTACACCTGTTGTTAACGAAGCAGGTGACGAATACAATTGAATTTTGATTTGAGCCTGATCCAAGACCATATTGACCGTTGTGCTCTCGTTCTGCTTCACTTCAGTCCGTGTAACAAAGCGGAATGTAAAGCTCGCCAGGCCAGGATGGTCCGTACGAGGCGTGTAGTCCGCAGCAGTGTGACAAATCGTCCTGTGTATCACCATTCTGTGTATAATTCATACTATGTGAAGTGTAGCCTGTGACAGTTGCTAATATACTCTCTCTGAATCTATAAATACAATGGAAGCAACCTGTGACTGTGACATTAGTTAATGAGCTCTCAGTAACAACCGTATTCATCTTTCTCTCTAGTGAATGTGTTGAGAGCCTGCCATGCTGCTTCTCTCTCTGTGTTCTACAATAGGGGGAATGGTGCTTGCAGTGGCCTTTTAGACCTCTGGTTAGTACTGTGGTCAGGCCTCTGGTTAGTCCTGTGGTTAGTCCTGTGGTTAGACCTCTGGTTAGTCCTGTGGTTAGGCCTGTGGTTAGACCTATGGTTAGTCCTGTGGTTAGGCCTATGGTTAGTACTGTGGTTAGGCCTATGGTTAGTACTGTGGTTAGGCCTATGGTTAGACCTCTGGTTAGTCCTGTGGTTAGGCCTATGGTTAGTCCTGTGGTTAGACCTCTGGTTAGTCCTGTGGTTAGACCTCTGGTTAGTCCTATGGTTAGTCCTGTGGTTAGTCCTGTGGTTAGGCCTATGGTTAGTCCTGTGGTTAGACCTCTGGTTAGTCCTGTGGTTAGGCCTATGGTTAGTCCTGTGGTTAGGCCTATGGTTAGTACTGTGGTTAGGCCTATGGTTAGTACTGTGGTTAGCACTGTGGTTAGGCCTATGGTTAGTCCTGTGGTTAGGCCTATGGTTAGCACTGTGGTTAGGCCTATGGTTAGTACTGTGGTTAGTCCTGTGGTTAGACCTATGGTTAGTCCTATGGTTAGTCCTGTGGTTAGGCCTATGGTTAGTCCTGTGGTTAGACCTATGGTTAGTCCTGTGGTTAGGCCTATGGTTAGTCCTGTGGTTAGACCTATGGTTAGTCCTGTGGTTAGGCCTATGGTTAGTCCTGTGGTTAGGCCTATGGTTAGTCCTGTGGTTAGACCTATGGTTAGTACTGTGGTTAGACCTATGGTTAGTACTGTGGTTATGCCTATGGTTAGTCCTACGGTTAATCCTGTGGTTAGGCCTATGGTTAATCCTGTGGTTAGGCCTGTGGTTAGTCCTACGGTTAATCCTGTGGTTAGACCTGTGGTTAATCCTGTGGTTAGACCTGTGGTTAATCCTGTGGTTAGACCTGTATTTAGTCCTGTGGTTAGACCTGTGGTTAATCCTGTGGTTAGACCTGTATTTAGTCCTGTGGTTAAACCTGTGGTTAAACCTGTATTTAGACCTGTGGTTAAACCTGTGGTTAGGCCTATGGTTAGTCCTGCGGTTAATCCTGTGGTTAGACTTATAGTTAAACACCAGATTCCTTGAATAGACTACCCAGCAGAACAAGCTTCTCTTCTCCTTTACCGTGTTCCCCCTCTTCTCTTCTCCTTTATCGTGTTCCCCCTCTTCTCTTCTCCTTTATCGTGTTCCCCTCTTCTCTTCTCCTTTATCGTGTTCCCCCTCTTCTCTTCTCCTTTATCGTGTTCCCCCTCTTCTCTTCTCCTTTACCGTGTTCCCCCCTCTTCTCTTCTCCTTTACCATGTTCCCCCTCTTCTCTTCTCCTTTACCGTGTTCCCCCTCTTCTCTTCTCCTTTATCGTGTTCCCCTCTTCTCTTCTCCTTTACCATGTTCCCCCTCTTCTCTTCTCCTTTATCGTGTTCCCCTCTTCTCTTCTCCTTTACCATGTTCCCCCTCTTCTTTTCTCCTTTATCGTGTTCCCCCTCTTCTCTTCTCCTTTATCGTGTTCCCCTCTTCTTTTCTCCTTTATCGTGTTCCCCCTCTTCTTTTCTCCTTTATCGTGTTCCCCCTCTTCTCTTCTCCTTTACCGTGTTCCCCCTCTTCTCTTCTCCTTTACTGTGTTCCCCCTCTTCTCTTCTCCTTTACCGTGTTCCCCCTCTTCTTTTCTCCTTTATCGTGTTCCCCCTCTTCTCTTCTCCTTTATCGTGTTCCCCTCTTCTCTTCTCCTTTATCGTGTTCCCCCTCTTCTTTTCTCCTTTATCGTGTTCCCCCTCTTCTTTTCTCCTTTATCGTGTTCCCCCTCTTCTCTTCTCCTTTACTGTGTTCCCCCTCTTCTCCTTTACCGTGTTCCCCCTCTTCTCTTCTCCTTTATCGTGTTCCCCCTCTTCTCTTCTCCTTTACCGTGTTCCCCCTCTTCTCTTCTCCTTTATCGTGTTCCCCCCTCTTCTCTTCTCCTTTACTGTGTTCCCCCTCTTCTCCTTTACCGTGTTCCCCCCTCTTCTCTTCTCCTTTACTGTGTTCCCCCTCTTCTCTTCTCCTTTACCATGTTCCCCCTCTTCTCCTTTACCGTGTTCCCCCTCTTCTCTTCTCCTTTACCGTGTTCCCCCTCTTCTCCTCTCCTTTACCATGTTCCCCCTCTTCTCCTTTACCGTGTTCCCCCTCTTCTCCTCTCCTTTACCATGTTCCCCCTCTTCTCCTTTACCGTGTTCCCCCTCTTCTCCTCTCCTTTACCATGTTCCCCCTCTTCTCCTTTACTGTGTTCCCCCTCTTCTCTTCTCCTTTACTGTGTTCCCCCTCTTCTCTTCTCCTTTACCATGTTCCCCCTCTTCTCCTTTACCGTGTTCCCCCTCTTCTCTTCTCCTTTACTGTGTTCCCCCTCTTCTCTTCTCCTTTACTGTGTTCCCCCTCTTCTCTTCTCCTTTACCATGTTCCCCCTCTTCTCCTTTACCGTGTTCCCCCTCTTCTCTTCTCCTTTACCGTGTTCCCCCTCTTCTCTTCTCCTTTACCGTGTTCCCCCCTCTTCTCCTCTCCTTTACCGTGTTCCCCCTCTTCTCTTCTCCTTTACCGTGTTCCCCCTCTTCTCTTCTCTTTTATCGTGTTCCCCTCTTCTCTTCTCCTTTACCGTGTTCCCCCTCTTCTCTTCTCCTTTATCGTGTTCCCCCTCTTCTCTTCTCCTTTACCGTGTTCCCCCTCTTCTCTTCTCTTTTATCGTGTTCCCCTCTTCTCTTCTCCTTTACTGTGTTCCTCCTCTTCTCTTCTCCTTTACCGTGTTCCCCCTCTTCTCTTCTCCTTTATCGTGTTCCCCCTCTTCTCTTCTCCTTTATCGTGTTCCCCCTCTTCTCCTCTCCTTTACCGTGTTCCCCTCTTCTCTTCTCCTTTACCGTGTTCCCCCTCTTCTCTTCTCCTTTACCGTGTTCCCCCTCTTCTCTTCTCCTTTATCGTGTTCCCCCTCTTCTCTTCTCCTTTATCGTGTTCCCCCTCTTCTCCTCTCCTTTACCGTGTTCCCCCCTCTTCTCCTCTCCTTTACCGTGTTCCCCCTCTTCTCTTCTCCTTTACCGTGTTCCCCTCTTCTCTTCTCCTTTACCGTGTTCCCCTCTTCTCTTCTCCTTTACCGTGTTCCCCCTCTTCTCTTCTCCTTTATCGTGTTCCCCCTCTTCTCCTCTCCTTTACCGTGTTCCCCTCTTCTCTTCTCCTTTACCGTGTTCCCCCTCTTCTCTTCTCCTTTATCGTGTTCCCCCTCTTCTCTTCTCCTTTACCATGTTCCCCCTCTTCTCTTCTCCTTTATCGTGTTCCCCCTCTTCTCTTCTCCTTTATCGTGTTCCCCCTCTTCTCCTCTCCTTTACTGTGTTCCCCCTCTTCTCTTCTCCTTTACCGTGTTCCCCCTCTTCTCTTCTCCTTTATCGTGTTCCCCCTCTTCTCTTCTCCTTTATCGTGTTCCCCTCTTCTCTTCTCCTTTACCGTGTTCCCCCTCTTCTCTTCTCCTTTACCGTGTTCCCCCTCTTCTCTTCTCCTTTACCGTGTTCCCCCTCTTCTCTTCTCCTTTACCGTGTTCCCCTCTTCTCTTCTCCTTTACCGTGTTCCCCCTCTTCTCTTCTCCTTTACCGTGTTCCCCCTCTTCTCTTCTCCTTTACCGTGTTCCCCCTCTTCTCTTCTCCTTTACCGTGTTCCCCCTCTTCTCTTCTCCTTTACTGTGTTCCCCCTCTTCTCTTCTCCTTTATCGTGTTCCCCTCTTCTCTTCTCCTTTACTGTGTTCCCCCTCTTCTCTTCTCCTTTACTGTGTTCCCCCTCTTCTCTTCTCCTTTATCGTGTTCCCCTCTTCTCTTCTCCTTTACCGTGTTCCCCCTCTTCTCTTCTCCTTTACCGTGTTCCCCTCTTCTCTTCTCCTTTATCGTGTTCCCCTCTTCTCTTCTCCTTTACCGTGTTCCCCCTCTTCTCTTCTCCTTTACCGTGTTCCCCTCTTCTCTTCTCCTTTATCGTGTTCCCCCCTCTTCTCTTCTCCTTTATCGTGTTCCCCCTCTTCTCTTCTCCTTTACCGTGTTCCCCCTCTTCTCTTCTCCTTTATCGTGTTCCCCCTCTTCTCTTCTCCTTTACCGTGTTCCCCTCTTCTCTTCTCCTTTATCGTGTTCCCCCCTCTTCTCTTCTCCTTTATCGTGTTCCCCCTCTTCTCTTCTCCTTTACCGTGTTCCCCTCTTCTCTTCTCCTTTATCGTGTTCCCCCCTCTTCTCTTCTCCTTTATCGTGTTCCCCCTCTTCTCTTCTCCTTTACCGTGTTCCCCCTCTTCTCTTCTCCTTTATCGTGTTCCCCCTCTTCTCTTCTCCTTTACCGTGTTCCCCCTCTTCTCTTCTCCTTTACCATGTTCCCCCTCTTCTCTTCTCCTTTACTGTGTTCCCCCTCTTCTCTTCTCCTTTATCGTGTTCCCCTCTTCTCTTCTCCTTTACTGTGTTCCCCCTCTTCTCTTCTCCTTTACTGTGTTCCCCCTCTTCTCTTCTCCTTTATCGTGTTCCCCTCTTCTCTTCTCCTTTACCATGTTCCCCCTCTTCTCTTCTCCTTTACTGTGTTCCCCCTCTTCTCTTCTCCTTTATCGTGTTCCCCTCTTCTCTTCTCCTTTACTGTGTTCCCCCTCTTCTCTTCTCCTTTACTGTGTTCCCCCTCTTCTCTTCTCCTTTATCGTGTTCCCCTCTTCTCTTCTCCTTTATCGTGTTCCCCCTCTTCTCTTCTCCTTTACCGTGTTCCCCCTCTTCTTTTCTCCTTTACCGTGTTCCCCCTCTTCTCTTCTCCTTTATTGTGTTCCCCCGCTTCTCTTCTCCTTTACCGTGTTCCCCCTCCTCTCTTCTCCTTTACTGTGTTCCCCCTCTTCTCTTCTCCTTTACCGTGTTCCCCCTCTCTCTTCTCCTTTACCATGTTCCCCCTCTTCTCTTCTCCTTTACTGTGTTCCCCCTCTTCTCTTCTCCTTTATCGTGTTCCCCCTCTTCTCTTCTCCTTTACCATGTTCCCCCTCTTCTCTTCTCCTTTACCGTGTTCCCCCTCTTCTCTTCTCCTTTATCGTGTTCCCCCTCTTCTCTTCTCCTTTATCGTGTTCCCCCTCTTCTCTTCTCCTTTACCGTGTTCCCCCCTCTTCTCTTCTCCTTTATCGTGTTCCCCCTCTTCTCTTCTCCTTTATCGTGTTCCCCCTCTTCTCTTCTCCTTTACCGTGTTCCCCCTCTTCTCCTTTACCGTGTTCCCCCTCTTCTCCTTTACCATGTTCCCATTTTCAGCCATTAAGTGAATTTCCATCATTTCTCCTCAGTTAATTAAAGGAGAAAGGACCCAATTATCCACCTTAATTACAAGTAAATAAAAGACAACACACACACACACACACAGACACACAGACACATAGTTGTATCAGGCAGACAGATTCCGTCAGACAGATTCCTCCCCCTACTGGTTCTAGCAGCCAGACCAGAGCTCTGTCTGTCCGATTCTCTTCAAGGTGACTAATTTCATCTTCCTGATTTGACTGACCTTTGCCGGAGATGTTTTGACGGTAATGATTTCCTGTCCCTTCGGCTCAGCAACCGGAGCATAGCAGATGGGGGAGCTGAGAGAGAGGAGAGTGCATGGGGCCTGCTTCGTGTACCTGGTGCTTAAAGGAGATGTGAAGTGAGCTGTAAAGACATCCTTGTGACGGGCCACAGGATTGGAGCCACAGGAAGGAAACAGTCTCATGTCTCTATACAGCACTTCCGCCAGAATCAACACTACTCAGTACTTTAACACGCTGTTAAAGACTCTCACAGACCTGCAGTGTACAAGCTGCTGGGTGACTATTTCCCTCTTTATTGTCTTTAGTAAGCTGTTTACTGTTTACTGTTGACTGTTTACTGTGCCCAGTATACAGTATTATTCCAGTAATACTATATTTGAATATCCTCTGTCTGCACATACTACTGGCAGTTGATGATGTTTTGATTGTTAAGCATTGAGCAGCTTCCTTCACTGATTTTCTCAACTAGCATAGCGGATCACTTTTCTATCAAAAACACATGCTCATTTGGCAACACTGATTATTTATCAAAATATGAAATCAACAACTGCGTACTCTATTTATAGTAATGTATAAGTACCATGGCTTCAGGAAGTATTCATAGCCCTTTCTTTAACCTTTCACGAGCCTCTACCCCGGGTCCGGGAGCACCCCCCCCCCCGCCCCACACACTGATTAGCATCGCTAGCATAGCGTCACAATTAAATAGTAGCATCTAAATATCATTAAATCACAAGTCCAAGACACCTAATGAAAGATACAGATCCTGTGAATAAAGCCACCATTTCAGATTTTTTAAATGTTTTACAGGGAAGACACAATATGTAAATCTATTAGCTAAACACGTTAGCAAAAATCACCATTTTTCTTTGTCCACCATTTTCTCTCAACACCAGTAGCTATCACCAATTCGGCTAAACTAAGATATTGATAGCCACTAACCAAGAAAAAACCTCATCAGATGACAGTCTGATAACATATTTATGGTATAGGATAGGTTTTGTTAGAAAAATGTGCATATTTCAGGTAGAAATCATAGTTTACAATTGCACCCACCGTCACAACTAGACTAGAATAAATACATAGAGCAACGTGTATTACCTAATTACTAATCATCAAACATTTCGTAAAAATACACAGCACACCAATGCTCAACACTAATCGAAAGACACAGATCCTGTGAATACAGACAATATTTCAGATTTTCTAAGTGTCTTACAGCGAAAACACAATAAATCGTTATATTAGCATACCACATGTGCAAACATTACCAGAGCATTGATTCTAGCCAAAGAGAGCGATAACGTAATCATCGCCAAAATATAAAAAAAAATTCACTAACCTTCTCAGAATTCTTCAGATGACACTCCTGTAACATCATATTACAACATACATAGAGAGTTTGTTCGAAAATGTGCATATTTAGCCACCAAAATCATGGTTAGACAATGACAAAAGTAGCTCAGCTGGTCAGAAAATGTCATGCACCATATTAGACAGTGATCTAGTCTTATACATAAATACTCATAAACTTGACTAAAAAATACAGGGTGGACAGCGATTGATAGACAATTTAATTCTTAATACAATCGCAGAATTACATTTTTTTAATTATCCTTACTTTTCAATACAGGTTGCGCCAAGTGAAGCTATAGCAAACAAGATGGCGGCATAAACGTTTAACATTTTTCGACAGAAACACGATTTATCATCATAAATTGTTCTTACTATGAGCTGTTCTCCCATCAGAATCTTGGACAATGAATCCTTTCTTGGGTCTAATCTTCTTTTGGTCGAAAGATGTCCACTTGTCCGTCGAAATGCCCACTAACGTACGACCGGGACCCCGAAACGTGCCCGGAGCTTCAAAGTCTATTACAAAGCAATGCCTCAAAATCGCACTAAACGGATATAAATTGCTATAAAACGGTTTAAATTAACTACATTATGCTGTTTCTAACACCTATAACAAGTAAAAAGATGACCGACGCTATATTACTGGCTAAACCAATGCTTGGAAAAAGGCCAGTCAGATATCCTTCTTGCGTTGAGCGCAGTGTCCAAAGGAAGGCTACTTCCGGTATTTTGTCATTTATAGAGCCAATGATTGCGCAATCGACTCCATTCAAATTGTCACCACTTACTGACATCTAGAGGAAGGTGTGGGCAGTGTTTGTATCTCATAGGATTAACAGAGACTTTTAAAACTGATCTGGAACCAGAGGCCAAGATGTCTAAATCTCACACACTGGCAGGAAAAGTGCTGTAGAATGAGTTCTGTTTCACTCAGAGACATAATTCAAACGGCTATAGAAACTAGAGAGTGTTTTCTATCCAATAATAACAATAATATGCATATTGTACGAGCAAGAATTGAGTACTAGGCAGTTTAATCTGTAGAGACAATTATGCTAATTTGAAACAGCACCCCCTATAGTTGCAAGAAGTTAATTCACATTTTACAGCCTGAATTCAAAACTGATTTTTTTTTTACATTTGTTTTACACATCTACATACAATACCCCATATTGACAAAATGAAAACATGTTTTTCGAAATATATTTTTTTTAATTGAAATTGAATAACAGAAATATCTAATTGACATAAGTATTCCCACCCCTGAGTCATTACATGTTAGAATCCACTTTGGCAGATTTTACAGCTGTGAGTAATTCTGGGTAAGTCTCTAAGAGCTTTGCACACGTGGATTGTACAATATTTACACATTATTCTTCAAACTCTGTCAAGTTGGTTGTTGATCATTGCTAGACAGCCATTTTCAAGTTTTGCCATAGATTTTCAAGCCGATTTAAGTCAAAACTGTAACTCTGCCACTCAGGAACATTCACTGTCTTCTTTTCCTCTAGGATTTTGCCGGTGCTTAGCTCTATTGCGTTTATTTTTACCTAAAAAACACCATAGTCCTTGCCAATGTCAAGCATATCCATACCATGATGCAGCCACCACAATGGTTAAAAATAAGGAGGCAGTGTAACGATCGTTGTTGGAAGGATTGGACCAAGGTGCAGCGTGCCTCATTCCTTTCTGGCAATTGAGTTCGGAAGGACACCATCCAAACCCTAATTAATAACTTCACCATGCTCAAAGGGATATTCAACGTCTGCTTTTTTTTATTTTTACACATCTACCAATAGGTGCCCTTCTTTGCGGGGCATTGGAAAACCCCCCATGGTGTTTGTGAATCTCTCTTTGATATTTACTGCTCGACTGAGGGACCTTACAGATAATTGTGTGTGTGAGGTACAGAGATGAGGTAGTCATTCAAAAATCATTTTAAACACTATTATTGCACACAGACTTAGTCTGTGCAAATTATGTGACTTTTTAAAGCAAGTTTGTACTCCTGAACTTATTTAGGCTTGCCATAACAAAGGGGTTGAATACTTATTGACTCAAGAAATTTTCAGATTTCAATTTTTTTAAATTAATTTGTAAAAATCTCTAAAAGCGTCATTCCACTTTGACATTATGGTGTATTGTGTGTAGGCCAGTGACAAAAACATCTCAATGTAATCATTTTTAAATGCTGGCTGTAACACAACAACATGTGGAAAAAGTCAAGGGATGTGAATACTTTCTGCAGGCACTGTTATCTATAACTGGGTGTATAGGAAGTCCCAGAGAGATGTTAAATACATTGTATTATCTGAGTCTTAGAAAATGGAATACATGGTAAAAATGGTTATTATTAGCTACTCTGTCTGTTTTATCAAACAAACTAGATATTATATTATATACATTGTATTTGGAAACTATTCAGACCCCTTGATTTTTTCCACATTTTGTTACGTTACAGCCTTTATTCAAAAATGGATGAAATAAAACATTTTCGTCAGCAATCTACACACAATACCCCATAATGACAAAGCGAACGCAGGTTTTTTGAAATTTTGGCAAATGTATTAAAAATAAAACCAGAAATACCTTCTTTGCATAAGTACGCAGACCTTTTGCTATGAGACTCAGAATTGAGCTCAGGTGCATCCTGTTTCCATTGATAATCTTTGAAATGTTTCTACAACTTGATTGGAGTCCACCTGTGGTAAATTCAATTGATTGCACATCATTTGGAAAGGCACACACCTGTCTATATAAGGTCCCACAGTTGACAGTGCATGTCAGAGAAAAATCAAGCCATGAGGTCGGAGGAATTGTCCTTAGAGCTCAGAGAAAGGATTGTGTCGAGGCACAGATCTGGGGAAGGGTACCAACACATTTCTGCAGCATTGAAGGCCCCCAAAAACACTGTGGCCTCCATCATTCTTAAATGGAAGAAGTTTGGAACCACCAAGACTCTTCCTAGAGCTGGCCCGCCTGGCCAAACTGAGCAATCAGGGGAGAAGGGCCTTGGTCAATCACCTCCGTGGAACATCATCAGGCCTCATTTACTTCCAAGGTACATCATCAGGCCCCATTCACCTCCATGGAACATCATCAGGCCTCATTTACTTCCATGGTACATCATCAGGCCCCATTCACCTCCATGGAACATCATGATGCCCCTTCACCTCCATGGAACATCATGATGCCCCTTCACCTCCATGGAACATCATCGGGCCCCATTCACCTCCATGGAACATCAGGCCCCATTCACCTTCATGAAACATTATCAGGCCCCATTCACCTCCATGGAACATTATCAGGCCCCATTCACCTCCATGGAACATCAGGCCCCATTCACCTCCATGGAACATTATCAGGCCCCATTCACCTTCATGGAACATCAGGCCCCATTCACCTTCATGTTAGATCATCGGACCCCATTCACCTGCATGGAACATTATCAGGCCCCATTCACCTTCCTGTTAGATCATCAGACCCCATTCATCTCCATGGAACATCAGGCCCCATTCACCTTCATGGAACATCAGGCCCCATTCACCTAGGGCTGTCAGCCGGTGATTGTCAAGCAAATAACTGCCGGTCTCACGGTATTTGACCGTTAATTTACATAAACACGCTTAGCATCTCCTGGCTTCCAAACATAGCCTACAAGCCACTGATGCAGACCTTTGGAACATCTACATTTTAAAAAGTCTAATAAATCCATGTAATATAGCCTACACCATCACAATAAATCCATTATTTATTTTTTACAGGTCTAAAGAAACATGATATGAAGAAAATGTAGTCTATTTTAGAAGAACAGAATAGCATACTCTGAGTTGTCCCCATGTTAGGCCCTGATATCGCTATGCTACTGTATGTGGCTGTGGGCTAAACTAGTTCATGCGACAAGTTTTGCTTCGAATTCCGTTGCATAATTTAAAAAATAATTTTAATAGTTTGAAGAACACAATTGAACAAAGCTGAATAAAATAGAAAGGATATTTTCTCCAAACGATTTTCAAGGAATTGCGCACATGCGGCTATTCTGTGATGATTGGTTAAGAGAGAAGGTAGTCCTATATGCTTAATTTAGAGTTATTTATGCAACTTTAGATTTTTTTATACATTCTAAGGCTGCATGATGCGACTCGAAAGATGATTTGAAAAACACGCATGAAAGGCATGAGCTCTGATTTGTTGCTTGTGCACACACTTCATCAATCTCTCATTCACAATTTGACAAGTGCTTGATAATTTTCTCACCAGACCTGAAATCTATGGATCCCCCCCCCTCCCCCTGTGTGGCCCTCTAAAAAAAATCCATGCCTTTGCTGTGTGGCTGTTGTTCCCTTGGGCTTGAAGTAATCATTATAATTCTCTTCTCCTGGCTGTTGTGCTCCAAAAAAACACGGCTCACTCACACGGCTCTCTTGGATACTGAATCTCAATTCTTATTAGCCAATGCCTGTCACGTGATCGGGTCCTTCTCACAGCTAATAATTTTATTTAGATTTTTATTTAACCTTTATTTAACTAGGCAAGTCAGTTAAGAACAAATTCTTATTTATAACAATAGAGTGCTGAGTACCAGGCAGTTAGCAAGTTTGGTACTAATGACCATCAGCTGTCACACCTTAATCTGTTTCACCTGTCTTTGTGCTTGTCTCCACCCCCTCCAGGTGTCACCCATCTTCCCCACTATTCCCAGTGTATTTATTCCGATGTTTGTCTGTTGCCAGTTGTCTTGTCAAGCTTACCAGCATGTTTTTCCAAGCTTCTGTTTTGTCCGAGTCTCAGTTTTTTCTAGTCCTCCCGGTTCTGACCTCTGGCCTGGCCTGACACTAAGCCCGCCTGCCTGACCATTCAGCCTGCCCTGACCTCGAGCCTGACTGCCACCCTGTACCGTTTGGACTCAGACCTGGTTCATGAACTTTTGCCTGTCCTCGACCTGCCTGTTGCCTAACCCTTGATGTTTAATAAATATCAGAGACTCGAACCATCAGCCTCCTGTGTCTGCATCTGGGTCTCACCCTGTGTCGTTATATCAGCAGCATCAGAGCGTGGAGAAGGCTAGTTACCGTGACTAAAGATAAAAAATGGCGCTGACAGATAGGGCTGCTGTGCTTCTAGCTCTTCTGAAACTTTGCAGTATTTAGTTTTTTTATGTGTTATTTTTTACGTTATTAGCTCAGACATTTTTTTGTGTTATTACATACAGCCGGGAAGAACTTTTGGATATGAGAGCGGCAGTAACTCACCAGCATTACCAGCATTTCGACCAGGAATACGACTTTCCCGAATAAGATACTTTGTTCATACCCCCCAGGGCAATTGATTCCAGAGGCTAACCCAAAATACCACCAGCGGAGGAGAGGTGCTCGGAGTGGACTTCAACTCAGGAGGAGCGCACACCACCCACCACTTCCGAGTATATTACACGGAAACATGGCTCTCTCGGGAAATACTGTCTGAGTCCTAACAGCCAGTTGGGTTCTCAGTTCATCGTGCAGGCAGGAATAAATATCTCTCTGGGAAGAACAAGGGCGGGGGTGTATGTTTCATGATTAACAACTCATGGTGTGATTGTGATAACATACAGGAATACCTCACAATCAAGTGCCGACCGTATTACCTCCCAAGAGATTTCTCTTCGGTTATAGTCACAGTCGTGTATATTCCCCCACAAGCTGATACCACAACGGCCCTCAAAGAACTTCACTGGACTTTATGCAAACTGGGGCCACATTTATTGTCGCTGGGGATTTTATCAAAGCAAATTTGAGAAAAACGCTATCGAAGTTCTACCAACGCATTTACTTCCTGTCTCCCTTACTATAGGCAGAAACTCAAATAGGAAGTACTCGTGCTAAGGACGCTGGTTTGACCAATCAGAGTCCACGCTGCAAGATTGTTTTGATCATGTGGAACTGGGATATGTTCCAGGTAGCCTCTAAGAATAACATTGACGAATACACTGATACAGTGACTGAGTTTATCAGGGAATGTATAGGAGATGTTGTACACACTGTGACTATTAAAACCTACCCTAACCAGAAACCGTGGGGAGATGGCAGCATTCGCGCAAACCTGAAAGTGCAAACCATCGCATTTAACCACGACAAGGTGACTGAGATTATGGCCGAATACAAATATTATTCCCTCTGTACGGCAATCAAACAGTCAAAATAGAGAAAAAGGCTCTCCAGAGGGTGGTGCGGTCTGCCCAACGCATCACCAGGGGCAAACTACCTGCCCTCCAAGACACCTACAGCACCCGATGTCACAGGAAGGCCAAAAAGATAATCAAGAACAACAACCACCTGAGCCACTGCCTGTTCACCCCGCTATCATCCAGAAGGCGAGGTCAGTACAGGTGCATCAAGGCTGGGACAGAGAGACTGAAAAACAGCTTCTATCTCAAGGCCATCGGACTGTTAAATAGCAATCACTAGCCCATTAGAGGCAGCTGCCTTATATACTTAGACTTGAAATCACTAGTCACTTTAATAATGTTTACATATTTTGCATTACTCATCTTATATGTATGTACTGTATTCTATCCTATTCTACTGTATGTTAGTCTGCCGCTCTGACATTGCTCGCCCAAATATGTATATATTCTTATTCCCATTCCTTTACAACAGATGTGTGTGTATCGTGTGTATTGTTGTGAAATTGTTAGATATTAATGCACTGTTGGAGCTAGAAACACAAGCATTTCGCTGCACTCGCAATTACATCTGCTAAACATGTGTATGTGACAAATACAATTTGATTTGATTTGAAACGGTCACGTGGCATTTGACTGCGGTCATGACTCTTGACTGCGGTCATGACTCTTGACTGCCGGTGTGTCATTAAGTCGGTCACTGTAACAGCCCTACAATCACCTCAGTTTAGGAGTGGAAAGGGAAACTATTTCATGTCAGGTGCCCACAAGGTCCAATTCAGCATTTCTGAATTAATCTTGGATACATATGGTTAACTTTAATCCTTCATATCCACAAAGTGTTGTGGCCTTGGGTAAGAGGCTCTTAAATGTATGAACTATATAAATGTGTGTGTGTGTTTAAAGGTGCCTTGTTAAATTCTGCTTCAGCGTTTGGGGAGATCCTAGGGGCCATGTGCAGTCTGCCAACCCACGGGGGATATCCTCTAACAAAGAACCTTTAGCTATTGTATCTGTTGTGTGGTCGGAACGGAACTCAGCAACCAAAAGATTTCATCTCCACATTTGAAAAGCGTTCAGGGTTTCATTTTATATCTAGAAGGCTTCACTCTCTCTCGAGTGCTGCACCCAAATACATTTAAATGCAAGTCTGAAGGGATGAAAAGCAACACAGATATAATTTCCCTCTTCCCTAGACCTTTAATTATACAGTAGTCTATATGTTATTGTATGTTGACTTGTAGTACACGTCTTGATCTCAGTTACCTTTAAATGAAACTGCTAAACTCTCTTTTACATCGACTGAGCGTGTGCAAAGCTGTGTGTGCACTGCAGTTTTATGTGTACTGCCACTTCAACAGTTAAGGGGGGATCAGGAGGCAGCTGTGGTTTGCAGTTGTGTGTCAGGGTTTGTGTGTGTCTGTGTAATTGTGTGTTTCACGTTTCAGTTCCTGGTGATCTAATTTAGATTCTGCCTGCCTGTTGTTGGAGCAAGAGTCCCAGTTTGCTGAGTGGTAATAACCCGGTAGACTGTAGTGAAATGAGACGATCCGGCCGCATAGAAGAGACCATGGCATTCTAAGGATATTCTCTAGGATATAGCCTCATCTGCTTTCCACACCTCATGATGCGTCTTTGTTTGAGATGTTTATGTCTGTTGTTATAAAGGCAATAGATCACTGTTAACTTCCACGTTTTCCAGTTTTACATGTCTACCGTAGTCTGCCATTTCTGAGTTTTTTCCCTGTTTAGGGAAAACTTTGGGCCCCTATAATTATGCATGTATAGAACAATACAAACTCTATATCATATCTCCAGTGACTTGTTTTTATTAGATTTTTTATTTTACCTTTATTTGACTAGGTAAGTCAGTTAAGAACAAATTCTTAGTTACAATGACGGCCTACCCCGGCCAAGCCCTAACCCGGACGATGCTGGGCCAATTGTGCGCCGCCCTATGGGACTCCCAATCACAGCCGATTGTGATACAGCCTGGAATCAAACCAGGGTCTGTAGTGATGTCACTAGCACTGAGATGCAGTATCTTAGACCGCTGTGCCACTCGGGAGGCCCTTGTTGAAGTAATCTGTTTACATAGAGTCCCTCCCTGTGTCCCAGTGGATGTTGTTGTGCCTGAGAATTGTTGATTCCTTTGTGGTTCTCTGCAGCAGATATTGAGCCATGCTCAAGGAACCATCCAGATATTGAGCCATGCTCAAGGGTTCTCCAGGTATGAGACCATGCTCAAGGAACCATCCAGGAACCGAGCCATGCTCAAGGAAACATTCAGATATTGGAACATGCTCAAGGAACCATCCAGAAATTGAGTCATGCTCAAGGAGAAATCTAGATATTGAGCCATGCTCAAGGACCCATCCAGGTAGATTAATATAATCCTGAGCATCGGACACACAGAAACAGACGCAGGTGCCTATCTCTTGAGTGTCATGGGCAGAGCTTAGCTCTCACTCTCACTCTCACTCTCACTCTCACTCTCACTCTCACTCTCACTCTCTCTCTCTCTCTCTCTCTCTCTCTCTCTCTCTCTCTCTCTCTCTCTCTCTCTCTCTCTCTCTCTCTCTCACTTGCTCTCTCTCCCATCTTCCACAACCCACTGGGGTCCCTTTGACGTCCGTTCATTCAGCCACCCTGCAGGGACGTTTAATGGCAGCAGGAATCAAGAGACTAGCTGATTTATTGCTGCCGGGGGGGGGGGGGTGGAAAACCAGGGGGTAAAAAAAAAATGTTGTCACAACACTCTGAGCTTGCGGAGGGTGGGGGTTAAGGCGCTGTACACCCTCAGTGTCAAGGTTAAGCCTTTCAGGAGCGTAGCGGGAGAGAACGGGCATCAGTGGCAGGGGGCTGTGGGGGCTGAGAGCACGGCAGGGTTCAGGTAGAGGGTGTTCTATAAGCTCCCAGTGCCAAACAGTTCAGAGGACCTCCAATGGAGGGTATTACATGGAGCCCTGGCCATCAGTAGCTGGTTGGCTCGGGTTGACAAGGGGAAGGGTGTCTGTTGTTTTGTGCATGAATGAGACTGTTCATCAGGTTTTTCTCTGTGTGTGTCAGTGTAATGTTGCTACTGTCACTGTTGGACACTGTGTGTGAGGCTGGGGGTGGTCTTCAGGGTCAAAGTTGAGTTTTATAAAATTATTAAAAGTGTGGAGATGTTTCAGGAGGTATGGAGGCTTAGCGGGGCTGTCTGTACAGCTGGAGAGGAGGGGTTGAATGTACGGTTGCAATGTGGTGCTGGAGGGTGTATTGCATTGTATTGTGTAATGTGATTGTGTGGAGGTACGCTATGTGCTTTTTATCATTTACATTACATTTAAGTCATTTAGCAGACGCTCTTATCCAGAGCGACTTACAAATTGGTGCATTCACCTTATGACATCCAGTGGAACAGCCACTTTACAATAGTGCATCTAAATCTTTTAAGGGGGGGGGGGGGGGGGCAGAAGGATTGCTTTATCCTATCCTAGGTATTCCTTGAAGAGGTGGGGTTTCAGGTGTCTCCGGAAGGTGGTGATTGACTCCGCTGTCCTGGCGTCGTGAGGGAGTTTGTTCCACCATTGGGGTGCCAGAGCAGCGAACAGTTTTGACTGGGCTGAGCGGGAACTGTACTTCCTCAGTGGTAGGGAGGCGAGCAGGCCAGAGGTGGATGAACGCAGTGCCCTTGTTTGGGTGTAGGGCCTGATCAGAGCCTGAAGGTACTGAGGTGCCGTTCCCCTCACAGCTCCGTAGGCAAGCACCATGGTCTTGTAGCGGATGCGAGCTTCAACTGGAAGCCAGTGGAGAGAGCGGAGGAGCGGGGTGACGTGAGAGAACTTGGGAAGGTTGAACACCAGACGGGCTGCGGCGTTCTGGATGAGTTGTAGGGGTTTAATGGCACAGGCAGGGAGCCCAGCCAACAGCGAGTTGCAGTAATCCAGACGGGAGATGACAAGTGCCTGGATTAAGACCTGCGCCGCTTCCTGTGTGAGGCAGGGTCGTACTCTGCGGATGTTGTAGAGCATGAACCTACAGGAACGGGCCACCGCCTTGATGTTAGTTGAGAACGACAGGGTGTTGTCCAGGATCACGCCAAGGTTCTTAGCGCTCTGGGAGGAGGACACAATGGAGTTGTCAACCGTGATGGCGAGATCATGGAACGGGCAGTCCTTCCCCGGGAGGAAGAGCAGCTCCGTCTTGCCGAGGTTCAGCTTGAGGTGGTGATCCGTCATCCACACTGATATGTCTGCCAGACATGCAGAGATGCGATTCGCCACCTGGTCATCAGAAGGGGGAAAGGAGAAGATTGATTGTGTGTCGTCTGCATAGCAATGATAGGAGAGACCATGTAAGGTTATGACAGAGCCAAGTGACTTGGTGTATAGCGAGAATAGGAGAGGGCCTAGAACAGAGCCCTGGGGGACACCAGTGGTGAGAGCGCGTGGTGAGGAGACAGATTCTCGCCACGCCACCTGGTAGGAGCGACCTGTCAGGTAGGGCGCAATCCAAGCGTGGGCCGCGCCGGAGATGCCCAACTCGGAGAGGGTGGAGAGGAGGATCTGATGGTTCACAGTATCGAAGGCAGCCGATAGGTCTAGAAGGATGAGAGCAGAGGACAGAGAGTTAGCTTTAGCAGTGCGGAGCGCCTCCGTGATACAGAGAAGAGCAGTCTCAGTTGAGTGACTAGTCTTGAAACCTGACTGATTTGGATCAAGAAGGTCATTCTGAGAGAGATAGCAGGAGAGCTGGCCAAGGACGGCACGTTCAAGAGTTTTGGAGAGAAAAGAAAGAAGGGATACTGGTCTGTAGTTGTTGACATCGGAGGGATCGAGTGTAGGTTTTTTCAGAAGGGTGGGGTGTTTGCGGTGTTTTTAGTGTAATGGGGATGTCTCATTAAAGTAAGCCAGTCTCTCCCTCCCTACCTCGCCAGACCTGCCCTTGTTCAGAGGCAGAACGACAGATTTTTACCTTGTCAGCTCAGGTATTCCATCTATCAACCTTTTGGTTACTGGCCCAACGCGCTAACCACTATGCTACCTGCCGCCCCAAATTGAGTCAGTGTATTGATTATAATCATGCAATCATATTATGATTAAATAGTGTTGTTTACAATGGTATTGTTTGATTTAGCTGTTGATCATGACTTCGTATTGGCATCTCCAGTAGAATGAAGCTAATGGAAACAACAGACGAATCACCAGTCTAGAAGGTACCCAGACTCTGGGTCAGAAATATATTTTAGTTCTTGAGACAGGGCAATCAGGATGCAAGGAGACAGATTACAGACACATGGCATTAAAATACATGAAAACTAAATCATCGCCAGGTCTTTCCCTATTCAAGAGGATTACCTGGATGGATGGGAGGGAGGACACGAGAAAAAGAGAGAGAGAGAGAGAAAAGGAGAGAGAGAGAAAGAGAGAGAGAGAGAGACAGAGAGACAGAGAGAGAGAGAGAGAGAGGAAAAGAAAGGGAGAGACAGAGAGAGAGAGATACCTTATGCCATTTTAATATCCTCTTCCCTCCAGACGAGGAAGAAGTAACATCAGAAATATAGTAGCAACTAAGACCTTGCCTATTTTCGTATCACTATTTTGTTATAAGGCATTATTGAAGAACTGGCTATAAAGACCAGACCTGAAAGTATGTGTGTGAAATAGTATGCATCAGTGAAAAATGGTGTCCTGACTACTTCATATATCTCAATGATACAGCCAGTAAAAAACGGTGATGTAATTTCATTGGGGATCAAGGAAGACAAGGGTGTCAGCTAATATGAATATAGACTAAAGAACTCTGCCATTTTCTCTGCCGTACTTGGAACCCGGTGACTTTTGTGTCTCTCTGTCCTCTCTGGTCCCAACAGAGAGGTGTAGATGGGAGTAGTTTACACAATGAGTGCAGTGACGCCGAGAAGGAGCAGCCCCAGTCCATACAGAGCCAGTTCATTGATCAAACGTGTATCTGAATGAACTGGGGGGTGGAGGTGTCCCCTTGCACCGCTGGCCCTGGATCAACACTCTACTGGTCGAACTTCAGATACAGTCTGTGACAAAGGGACACACACACACACACACACACACACACCAGCCAGGGGTCCTAGTGGTGTCCCAGTATACAGGGTGACAGAGTGGTCTGGCATGGACAAATCTCCCAACTCTGTCCTCATTGGAGATTACATGTGTGTGTGTGTGTGTGTGTGTGTGTGTGTGTGTGTGTGTGTGTGTGTGTGTGTGTGTGTGTGTGTGTGTGTGTGTGTCTCTGTGTGTGTGTGTGTGTGTGTGTGTGTGTGTGTGTGTGTGTGTGTGTGTGTGTGTGTGTGTCTATACATGTGGTACAGTATAGTATATATACATGTGGTACAGTTTCTATACATGTGGAACAGTATAGTATATATACATGTGGTACAGTATCTATACATGTGGTACAGTATAGTATATATACATGTGGTACAGTTTCTATACATGTGGTACAGTATAGTATATATACATGTGGTACAGTTTCTATACATGTGGTACAGTATAGTATATATACATGTGGTACAGTATCTATACATGAGGTACAGTACAGTATCTATACATGAGGTACAGTATTTAAACATGAGGTACAGTATCTAAACATGGGGTACAGTATCTATACATGTGGTACAGTATCTATACATGAGGTACAGTACAGTATCTATACATGAGGTACAGTATTTAAACATGAGGTACAGTATCTAAACATGGGGTACAGTATCTATACATGTGGTACAGTATCTATACATGAGGTACAGTACAGTATCTATACATGAGGTACAGTACAGTATCTATACATGAGGTACAGTATTTAAACATGAGGTACAGTATCTAAACATGAGGTACAGTATCTATACATGAGGTACAGTATCTATACATGAGGTACAGTATCTACACATGAGGTACAGTAGCTATACATGAGGTACAGTATCTATAAATGAGGTACAGTATCTATACATGAGGTAGAG
Source organism: Salvelinus fontinalis (assembly GCF_029448725.1). Taxonomy (NCBI): domain Eukaryota; kingdom Metazoa; phylum Chordata; class Actinopteri; order Salmoniformes; family Salmonidae; genus Salvelinus; species Salvelinus fontinalis. Next base: position 8,487,625 of record NC_074671.1, read on the forward strand.
TATCTATACATGAGGTACAGTATCTATGCATGAGGTACAGTATCTGTACATGAGGTACAGTATAGTATCTATACATGTGGTACAGTATCTATACATGAGGTACAGTATCTATACATGAGGTAAAGTATCTGTACATGAGGTACAGTATAGTATCTATACATGAGGTACAGTATCTACACATGAGGTACAGTGTCTTTACATGAGGTACAGTATCTATACATGAGGTACAGTATCTATACATGAGGTACAGTATCTACACATGAGGTACAGTATCTATACATGAGGTACAGTATCTATACATGAGGTACAGTATCTACACATGAGGTACAGTATCTATACATGTGGTACAGTATCTATACATGAGGTACAGTATCTATACATGAGGTACAGTATCTACACATGAGGTACAGTATCTATACATGAGGTACAGTATCTATACATGAGGTACAGTATCTACACATGAGGTACAGTATATATACATGTGGTACAGTATCTACACATGAGGTACAGTATCTATACATGTGGTACAGTATCTATACATGAGGTACAGTATCTATACATGAGGTACAGTATCTGTACATGAGGTACAGTATATATACATGAGGTACAGTATCTATACATGAGGTAGAGTACAGTATCTATACATGTGGTACAGTATCTATACATGAGGTACAGTATCTGTACATGAGGTACAGTATATATACATGAGGTACAGCATCTATACATGAGGTAGAGTACAGTATCTATACATGTGGTACAGTATCTATACATGAGGTAGAGTACAGTATCTATACATGTGGTACAGTATCTATACATGTGGTACAGTATCTATACATGAGGTAGAGTACAGTATCTATACATGTGGTACAGTATCTATACATGAGGTACAGTATCTATACATGAGGTAGAGTAAAGTATCTATACATGTGGTACAGTATCTATACATGTGGTACAGTATCTATACATGTGGTACAGTATCTATACACAAGGTAGAGTACAGAATCTATACATGTAGTACAGTATCTATACATGAGGTACAGTATCTATACATGAGGTACAGTATCTATACATGAGTTACAGTATCTATACATGAGGTACAGTATCTAAACATGAGGTACAGTATCTATACATGTGGTACAGTATCTATACATGAGGTACAGTATCTATACATGAGGTACAGTATCTATACATGAGGTACAGTATCTAAACATGAGGTACAGTACAGTATCTATACATGAGGTACAGTATCTATACATGAGGTACAGTATCTATACATGAGGTACAGTATCTATACATGAGGTACAGTATCTATACATGTGGTACAGTATCTATACATCTGGTACAGTATCTATACACAAGGTAGAGTACAGTATCTATACATGAGGTACAGTATCTATACATGTGGTACAGTATCTATAATGGTACAGTATCTATACATGTGGTACAGTATCTATACATGAGGTACAGTATCTATACATGAGGTACAGTATATATACATGAGGTACAGTATCTATAGTGGTACAGTATCTATACATGAGGTACAGTATCTATACATGAGGTACAGTATCTATACATGAGGTAGAGTACAGTATCTATACACGTGGTACAGTATCTATACATGAGGTACAGTATCTATACATGAGGTACAGTATCTATACATGAGGTACAGTATCTATACATGTGGTACAGTATCTATACATGTGGTACAGTTTCTATACATGAGGTACAGTATCTATACATGAGGTACAGTATCTATACATGAGGTACAGTATCTATACATGTGGTACAGTATCTATACATGTGGTACAGTTTCTATACATGAGGTACAGTATCTATACATGAGGTACAGTATCTATACATGTGGTACAGTATCTATACATGAGGTACAGTATCTATACATGAGGTACAGTATCTATACATGAGGTACAGTATCTATACATGTGGTACAGTATCTATAGTGGTACAGTATCTATACATGAGGTACAGTATCTATACATGTGGTACAGTATCTATAGTGGTACAGTATCTAAACATGAGGTACAGTATCTATACATGAGGTACAGTATCTATACATGTGGTACAGTATCTAAACATGAGGTACAGTATCTATAGTGGTACAGTATCTATACATGAGGTACAGTATCTATACATGAGGTACAGTATCTATACATGAGGTACAGTATCTATACACGTGGTACAGTATCTATAGTGGTACAGTATCTATACATGTGGTACAGTTTCTATACATGAGGTACAGTATCAATACATGAGGTACAGTATCTATACACGTGGTACAGTATCTATAGTGGTACAGTATCTATACATGTGGTACAGTATCTATAATGGTACAGTATCTATACATGTGGTACTGTATCTATAGTGGTACAGTATCTATACATGTGGTACAGTATCTATATTGGTACAGTATCTATACATGTGGTACAGTATCTATACATGAGGTACAGTATCTATAATGGTACAGTATCTATACATGTGGTACAGTATCTATACATGTGGTACAGTATCTATAATGGTACAGTATCTATACATGTGGTACGGTATCTATAGTGGTACAGTATCTATACATGTGGTACAGTATCTATACATGTGGTACAGTATCTATAGTGGTACAGTATCTATACATGTGGTACAGTATCTATAATGGTACAGTATCTCTACATGTGGTACAGTATCTATAGTGGTACAGTATCTATACATGTGGTACAGTATCTATAATGGTACAGTATCTATACATGTGGTACAGTATCTATAGTGGTACAGTATCTATACATGTGGTACAGTATCTATAATGGTACAGTTTCTATACATGAGGTACAGTATCTATACATGTGGTACAGTATCTATAATTGTGGTACAGTATCTATACATGTGGTACAGTATCTATAATGGTACAGTATCTATACATGTGGTACAGTATCTATACATGTGGTACAGTATCTATACATGAGGTACAGTACAGTATCTATACATGAGGTACAGTACAGTATCTATAAATGAGGTACAGTATTTAAACATGAGGTACAGTATCTAAACATGAGGTACAGTATCTATACATGTGGTACAGTATCTATACATGAGGTACAGTATCTATACATGAGTTACAGTATCTATACATGAGGTACAGTATCTAAACATGAGGTACAGTATCTATACATGTGGTACAGTATCTATACATGAGGTACAGTATCTATACATGAGGTACAGTATCTATACATGAGGTGCAGTATCTATACATGAGGTACAGTATCTATACATGTGGTACAGTATCTATACATGTGGTACAGTATCTATACACAAGGTAGAGTACAGTATCTATACATGAGGTACAGTATCTATACATGTGGTACAGTATCTATAATGGTACAGTATCTATACATGTGGTACAGTATCTATACATGAGGTACAGTATCTATACATGAGGTACAGTATATATACATGAGGTACAGTATCTATAGTGGTACAGTATCTATACATGAGGTACAGTATCTATACATGAGGTACAGTATCTATACATGAGGTAGAGTACAGTATCTATACACGTGGTACAGTATCTATACATGAGGTACAGTATCTATACATGAGGTACAGTATCTATACATGAGGTACAGTATCTATACATGTGGTAAAGTATCTATACATGTGGTACAGTTTCTATACATGAGGTACAGTATCTATACATGAGGTACAGTATCTATACATGAGGTACAGTATCTATACATGTGGTACAGTATCTATACATGTGGTACAGTTTCTATACATGAGGTACAGTATCTATACATGAGGTACAGTATCTATACATGTGGTACAGTATCTATACATGAGGTACAGTATCTATACATGAGGTACAGTATCTATACATGAGGTACAGTATCTATACATGTGGTACAGTATCTATAGTGGTACAGTATCTATACATGAGGTACAGTATCTATACATGTGGTACAGTATCTATAGTGGTACAGTATCTAAACATGAGGTACAGTATCTATACATGAGGTACAGTATCTATACACGTGGTACAGTATCTATAGTGGTACAGTATCTATACATGTGGTACAGTATCTATAATGGTACAGTATCTATACATGTGGTACAGTATCTATAGTGGTACAGTATCTATACATGTGGTACAGTATCTATATTGGTACAGTATCTATACATGTGGTACAGTATCTATACATGAGGTACAGTATCTATAATGGTACAGTATCTATACATGTGGTACAGTATCTATACATGTGGTACAGTATCTATAATGGTACAGTATCTATACATGTGGTACAGTATCTATAGTGGTACAGTATCTATACATGTGGTACAGTATCTATACATGTGGTACAGTATCTATAGTGGTACAGTATCTATACATGTGGTACAGTATCTATAGTGGTACAGTATCTATACATGTGGTACAGTATCTATAATGGTACAGTATCTATACATGTGGTACAGTATCTATAGTGGTACAGTATCTATACATGTGGTACAGTATCTATAATGGTACAGTTTCTATACATGAGGTACAGTATCTATACATGTGGTACAGTATCTATACATGTGGTACAGTATCTATACATGTGGTACAGTATCTATAATGGTACAGTATCTATACATGTGGTACAGTATCTATACATGTGGTACAGTATCTATACATGAGGTACAGTACAGTATCTATACATGAGGTACAGTACAGTATCTATACATGAGGTACAGTATTTAAACATGAGGTACAGTATCTAAACATGAGGTACAGTATCTATACATGTGGTACAGTATCTATACATGAGGTACAGTACAGTATCTATACATGAGGTACAGTATTTAAACATGATGTACAGTATCTAAACATGAGGTACAGTATCTATACATGAGGTACAGTATCTATACATGAGGTACAGTATCTACACATGAGGTACAGTATCTATACATGAGATACAGTATCTATACATGAGGTACAGTATCTATACATGAGGTACAGTATCTATGCATGAGGTACAGTATCTGTACATGAGGTACAGTATAGTATCTATACATGTGGTACAGTATCTATACATGAGGTACAGTATCTATACATGAGGTAAAGTATCTGCACATGAGGAACAGTATAGTATCTATACATGAGGTACAGTATCTACACATGAGGTACAGTGTCTTTACATGAGGTACAGTATCTATACATGAGGTACAGTATCTATACATGAGGTACAGTATCTACACATGAGGTACAGTATCTATACATGTGGTACAGTATCTATACATGAGGTACAGTATCTATACATGAGGTACAGTATCTATACATGAGGTACAGTATTTATACATGAGTTACAGTATCTATACATGTGGTACATTATCTACACATGAGGTACAGTATCTATACATGTGGTACAGTATCTACACATGAGGTACAGTATCTATACATGTGGTACAGTATCTATACATGAGGTACAGTATCTATACATGAGGTACAGTATCTGTACATGAGGTACAGTATATATACATGAGGTACAGTATCTATACATGAGGTAGAGTACAGTATCTATACATGTGGTACAGTATCTATACATGAGGTACAGTATCTGTACATGACGTACAGTAGATATACATGAGGTACAGTATCTATACATGAGGTAGAGTACAGTATCTATACATGTGGTACTGTATCTATACATGAGGTAGAGTACAGTATCTATACATGTGGTACAGTATCTATACATGTGGTACAGTATCTATACACGAGGTAGAGTACAGTATCTATACATGTGGTACAGTATCTATAATGGTACAGTATCTATACATGTGGTACAGTATCTATACATGAGGTACAGTATCTATACATGAGGTACAGTATATATACATGAGGTACAGTATCTATAGTGGTACAGTATCTATACATGAGGTACAGTATCTATACATGAGGTACAGTATCTATACATGAGGTAGAGTACAGTATCTATACACGTGGTACAGTATCTATACATGAGGTACAGTATCTATACATGAGGTACAGTATCTATACATGAGGTACAGTATCTATACATGTGGTACAGTATCTATACATGTGGTACAGTTTCTATACATGAGGTACAGTATCTATACATGAGGTACAGTATCTATACATGAGGTACAGTATCTATACATGTGGTACAGTATCTATACATGTGGTACAGTTTCTATACATGAGGTACAGTATCTATACATGAGGTACAGTATCTATACATGTGGTACAGTATCTATACATGAGGTACAGTATCTATACATGAGGTACAGTATCTATACATGAGGTACAGTATCTATACATGTGGTACAGTATCTATAGTGGTACAGTATCTATACATGAGGTACAGTATCTATACATGTGGTACAGTATCTATAGTGGTACAGTATCTAAACATGAGGTACAGTATCTATACATGAGGTACAGTATCTATACACGTGGTACAGTATCTATAGTGGTACAGTATCTATACATGTGGTACAGTATCTATAATGGTACAGTATCTATACATGTGGTACAGTATCTATAGTGGTACAGTATCTATACATGTGGTACAGTATCTATATTGGTACAGTATCTATACATGTGGTACAGTATCTATACATGAGGTACAGTATCTATAATGGTACAGTATCTATACATGTGGTACAGTATCTATACATGTGGTACAGTATCTATAATGGTACAGTATCTATACATGTGGTACAGTATCTATAGTGGTACAGTATCTATACATGTGGTACAGTATCTATACATGTGGTACAGTATCTATAGTGGTACAGTATCTATACATGTGGTACAGTATCTATAATGGTACAGTATCTATACATGTGGTACAGTATCTATAGTGGTACAGTATCTATACATGTGGTACAGTATCTATAATGGTACAGTATCTATACATGTGGTACAGTATCTATAGTGGTACAGTATCTATACATGTGGTACAGTATCTATAATGGTACAGTTTCTATACATGAGGTACAGTATCTATACATGTGGTACAGTATCTATACATGTGGTACAGTATCTATACATGTGGTACAGTATCTATAATGGTACAGTATCTATACATGTGGTACAGTATCTATACATGTGGTACAGTATCTATACATGAGGTACAGTACAGTATCTATACATGAGGTACAGTACAGTATCTATACATGAGGTACAGTATTTAAACATGAGGTACAGTATCTAAACATGAGGTACAGTATCTATACATGTGGTACAGTATCTATACATGAGGTACAGTACAGTATCTATACATGAGGTACAGTATTTAAACATGAGGTACAGTATCTAAACATGAGGTACAGTATCTATACATGAGGTACAGTATCTATACATGAGGTACAGTATCTACACATGAGGTACAGTATCTATACATGAGATACAGTATCTATACATGAGGTACAGTATCTATACATGAGGTACAGTATCTATACATGAGGTACAGTATCTATGCATGAGGTACAGTATCTGTACATGAGGTACAGTATAGTATCTATACATGTGGTACAGTATCTATACATGAGGTACAGTATCTATACATGAGGTAAAGTATCTGCACATGAGGAACAGTATAGTATCTATACATGAGGTACAGTATCTACACATGAGGTACAGTGTCTCTACATGAGGTACAGTATCTATACATGAGGTACAGTATCTATACATGAGGTACAGTATCTACACATGAGGTACAGTATCTATACATGTGGTACAGTATCTATACATGAGGTACAGTATCTATACATGAGGTACAGTATCTATACATGAGGTACAGTATTTATACATGAGTTACAGTATCTATACATGTGGTACATTATCTACACATGAGGTACAGTATCTATACATGTGGTACAGTATCTACACATGAGGTACAGTATCTATACATGTGGTACAGTAGCTATACATGAGGTACAGTATCTATACATGAGGTACAGTATCTGTACATGAGGTACAGTATATATACATGAGGTACAGTATCTATACATGAGGTAGAGTACAGTATCTATACATGTGGTACAGTATCTATACATGAGGTACAGTATCTGTACATGAGGTACAGTATATATACATGAGGTACAGTATCTATACATGAGGTAGAGTACAGTATCTATACATGTGGTACTGTATCTATACATGAGGTAGAGTACAGTATCTATACATGTGGTACAGTATCTATACATGTGGTACAGTATCTATACACGAGGTAGAGTACAGTATCTATACATGTGGTACAGTATCTATACATGAGGTACAGTATCTATACATGAGGTAGAGTACAGTATCTATACATGTGGTACAGTATCTATACATGTGGTACAGTATCTATACATGTGGTACAGTATCTATACATGTGGTACAGTATCTATACACAAGGTAGAGTACAGTATCTATACATGTAGTACAGTATCTATACATGAGGTACAGTATCTATACATGAGGTACAGTATCTATACATGAGTTACAGTATCTATACATGAGGTACAGTATCTAAACATGAGGTACAGTATCTATACATGTGGTACAGTATCCATACATGAGGTACAGTATCTATACATGAGGTACAGTATCTATACATGAGGTACAGTATCTATACATGAGGTACAGTATCTAAACATGAGGTACAGTACAGTATCTATACATTAGGTACAGTATCTATACATGAGGTACAGTATCTATACATGAGGTACAGTATCTTTACATGTGGTACAGTATCTATACATGTGGTACAGTATCTATACACAAGGTAGAGTACAGTATCTATACATGAGGTACAGTATCTATACATGTGGTACAGTATCTATAATGGTACAGTATCTATACATGTGGTACAGTATCTATACATGAGGTACAGTATCTATACATGAGGTACAGTATATATACATGAGGTACAGTATCTATAGTGGTACAGTATCTATACATGAGGTACAGTATCTATACATGAGGTACAGTATCTATACATGAGGTACAGTATCTATACATGAGGTAGAGTACAGTATCTATACACGTGGTACAGTATCTATACATGAGGTACAGTATCTATACATGAGGTACAGTATCTATACATGAGGTACAGTATCTATACATGTGGTACAGTATCTATTAATGTGGTACAGTTTCTATACATGTGGTACAGTATCTATACATGTGGTACAGTTTCTATACATGAGGTACAGTATCTATACATGAGGTACAGTATCTATACATGAGGTACAGTATCTATACATGTGGTACAGTATCTATACATGTGGTACAGTTTCTATACATGAGGTACAGTATCTATACATGAGGTACAGTATCTATACATGAGGTACAGTATCTATACATGAGGTACAGTATTTAAACATGAGGTACAGTATCTAAACATGAGGTACAGTATCTATACATGTGGTACAGTATCTATACATGAGGTACAGTACAGTATCTATACATGAGGTACAGTATTTAAACATGAGGTACAGTATCTATACATGAGGTACAGTATCTACACATGAGGTACAGTATCTATACATGAGGTACAGTATCTATACATGAGGTACAGTATCTATACATGAGGTACAGTATCTATACATGAGGTACAGTATCTATGCATGAGGTACAGTATCTGTACATGAGGTACAGTATAGTATCTATACATGAGGTACAGTATCTATACATGAGGTACAGTATCTATACATGAGGTACAGTATCTATACATGAGGTACAGTATTTAAACATGAGGTACAGTATCTATACATGAGGTACAGTATCTATACATGAGGTACAGTATCTACACATGAGGTACAGTGTCTTTACATGAGGTACAGTATCTATACATGAGGTACAGTATCTATACATGAGGTACAGTATCTACACATGAGGTACAGTATCTATACATGTGGTACAGTATCTATACATGAGGTACAGTATCTATACATGAGGTACAGTATCTATACATGAGGTACAGTATTTATACATGAGTTACAGTATCTATACATGTGGTACATTATCTACACATGAGGTACAGTATCTATACATGTGGTACAGTATCTACACATGAGGTACAGTATCTATACATGTGGTACAGTATCTATACATGAGGTACAGTATCTATACATGAGGTACAGTATCTGTACATGAGGTACAGTATATATACATGAGGTACAGTATCTATACATGAGGTAGAGTACAGTATCTATACATGTGGTACAGTATCTATACATGAGGTACAGTATCTGTACATGAGGTACAGTATATATACATGAGGTACAGTATCTATACATGAGGTAGAGTACAGTATCTATACATGTGGTACTGTATCTATACATGAGGTAGAGTACAGTATCTATACATGTGGTACAGTATCTATACATGTGGTACAGTATCTATACACGAGGTAGAGTACAGTATCTATACATGTGGTACAGTATCTATACATGAGGTACAGTATCTATACATGAGGTAGAGTACAGTATCTATACATGTGGTACAGTATCTATACATGTGGTACAGTATCTATACATGTGGTACAGTATCTATACACAAGGTAGAGTACAGTATCTATACATGTAGTACAGTATCTATACATGAGGTACAGTATCTATACATGAGGTACAGTATCTATACATGAGTTACAGTATCTATACATGAGGTACAGTATCTAAACATGAGGTACAGTATCTATACATGTGGTACAGTATCTATACATGAGGTACAGTATCTATACATGAGGTACAGTATCTATACATGAGGTACAGTATCTATACATGAGGTACAGTATCTAAACATGAGGTACAGTACAGTATCTATACATGAGGTACAGTATCTATACATGAGGTACAGTATCTATACATGAGGTACAGTATCTATACATGAGGTACAGTATCTATACATGTGGTACAGTATCTATACATGTGGTACAGTATCTATACACAAGGTAGAGTACAGTATCTATACATGAGGTACAGTATCTATACATGTGGTACAGTATCTATAATGGTACAGTATCTATACATGTGGTACAGTATCTATACATGAGGTACAGTATCTATACATGAGGTACAGTATATATACATGAGGTACAGTATCTATAGTGGTACAGTATCTATACATGAGGTACAGTATCTATACATGAGGTACAGTATCTATACATGAGGTACAGTATCTATACATGAGGTAGAGTACAGTATCTATACACGTGGTACAGTATCTATACATGAGGTACAGTATCTATACATGAGGTACAGTATCTATACATGAGGTACAGTATCTATACATGTGGTACAGTATCTATACATGTGGTACAGTTTCTATACATGAGGTACAGTATCTATACATGAGGTACAGTATCTATACATGAGGTACAGTATCTATACATGTGGTACAGTATCTATACATGTGGTACAATTTCTATACATGAGGTACAGTATCTATACATGAGGTACAGTCTCTAAACATGAGGTACAGTATCTATAGTGGTACAGTATCTAAACATGAGGTACAGTATCTATAGTGGTACAGTATCTATACATGTGGTACAGTATCTATACATGTGGTACAGTATCTATACATGAGGTACAGTATCTATACATGAGGTACAGTATCTATACATGAGGTACAGTATCTATACACGTGGTACAGTATCTATAGTGGTACAGTATCTATACATGTGGTACAGTTTCTATACATGAGGTACAGTATCTATACATGAGGTACAGTATCTATACACGTGGTACAGTATGTATAGTGGTACAGTATCTATACATGTGGTACAGTATCTATAATGGTACAGTATCTATACATGTGGTACAGTATCTATGGTGGTACAGTATCTATACATGTGGTACAGTATCTATATTGGTACAGTATCTATACATGTGGTACAGTATCTATACATGAGGTACAGTATCTATAATGGTACAGTATCTATACATGTGGTACAGTATCTATACATGTGGTACAGTATCTATAATGGTAGAGTATCTATACATGTGGTACAGTATCTATACATGTGGTACAGTATCTATAATGGTACAGTATCTATACATGTGGTACAGTATCTATAGTGGTACAGTATCTATACATGTGGTACAGTATCTATAATGGTACAGTATCTATACATGTGGTACAGTATCTATAGTGGTACAGTATCTATACATGTGGTACAGTATCTATAATGGTACAGTATCTATACATGTGGTACAGTATCTATAGTGGTACAGTATCTATACATGTGGTACAGTATCTATAATGGTACAGTTTCTATACATGAGGTACAGTATCTATACATGTGGTACAGTATCTATACATGTGGTACAGTATCTATACATGTGGTACAGTATCTATAATGGTACAGTATCTATACATGTGGTACAGTATCTATACATGTGGTACAGTATCTATACATGTGGTACAGTATCTATAATGGTACAATATCTATACATGTGGTACAGTATCTATAGTGGTACAGTATCTATACATGTGGTACAGTATCTATACATGAGGTACAGTATCTATACATGAGGTACAGTATCTATACATGTGGTACAGTATCTATACATGTGGTACAGTTTCTATACATGAGGTACAGTATCTATACATGAGGTACAGTATCTATAGTGGTACAGTCTCTAAACATGAGGTACAGTATCTATAGTGGTACAGTATCTAAACATGAGGTACAGTATCTATAATGGTACAGTATCTATACATGTGGTACAGTATCTATACATGTGGTACAGTATCTATACATGTGGTACAGTATCTATAATGGTACAATATCTATACATGTGGTACAGTATCTATAGTGGTACAGTATCTATACATGTGGTACAGTATCTATACATGAGGTACAGTATCTATACATGAGGTACAGTATCTATACATGTGGTACAGTATTTCTACATGTGGTACAGTTTCTATACATGAGGTACAGTATCTATACATGAGGTACAGTATCTATAGTGGTACAGTCTCTAAACATGAGGTACAGTATCTATAGTGGTACAGTATTTAAACATGAGGTACAGTATCTATACATGAGGTACAGTATCTAAACATGAGGTACAGTATCTATACATGAGGTACAGTATCTATACATGAGGTACAGTATCTATACATGTGGTACAGTATCTATACATGTGGTACAGTTTCTATACATGAGGTACAGTATCTATACATGAGGTACAGTATCTATACATGTGGTAGAGTACAGTATCTATAGTGGTACAGTCTCTATACATGAGGTAGAGTACAGTATCTATACATGAGGTACAGTATCTATACATGAGGTACAGTATCTATACATGTGGTACAGTATCTATACATGTGGTACAGTATCTATACATGAGGTACAGTATCTATACATGAGGTACAGTATCTATACATGTGGTACAGTATCTATACATGTGGTACAGTTTCTATACATGAGGTACAGTATCTATACATGAGGTACAGTATCTATAGTGGTACAGTCTCTAAACATGAGGTACAGTATCTATAGTGGTACAGTATCTAAACATGAGGTACAGTATCTATACATGAGGTACAGTATCTATACACGTGGTACAGTATCTATAGTGGTACAGTATCTATACATGAGGTACAGTATCTATACATGAGGTACAGTATCTATAGTGGTACAGTATCTATACATGAGGTACAGTATCTATACATGAGGTACAGTATCTATACACGTGGTGCAGTATCTATAGTGGTACAGTATCTATACATGTGGTACAGTTTCTATACATGAGGTACAGTATCTATACATGAGGTACAGTATCTATACACGTGGTACAGTATCTATAGTGGTACAGTATCTATACATGAGGTACAGTATCTATACATGAGGTACAGTATCTATACATGTGGTACAGTATCTATACATGTGGTACAGTTTCTATACATGAGGTACAGTATCTATACATGAGGTACAGTATCTATACATGTGGTAGAGTACAGTATCTATAGTGGTACAGTCTCTAAACATGAGGTACAGTATCTATAGTGGTACAGTATCTAAACATGAGGTACAGTATCTATAGTGGTACAGTATCTATACATGAGGTACAGTATCTATACATGAGGTACAGTATCTATAGTGGTACAGTATCTATACATGAGGTACAGTATCTATACATGAGGTACAGTATCTATACACGTGGTACAGTATCTATAGTGGTACAGTATCTATACATGTGGTACAGTTTCTATACATGAGGTACAGTATCTATACATGAGGTACAGTATCTATACACGTGGTACAGTATCTATAGTGGTACAGTATCTATACATGTGGTACAGTATCTATAATGGTACAGTATCTATACATGTGGTACAGTATCTATAGTGGTACAGTATCTATTCATGTGGTACAGTATCTATAATGGTACAGTATCTATACATGTGGTACAGTATCTATAGTGGTACAGTATCTATACATGTGGTACAGTATCTATAATGGTACAGTATCTATACATGTGGTACAGTATCTATAGTGGTACAGTATCTATACATGTGGTACAGTATCTATAATGGTACAGTTTCTATACATGAGGTACAGTATCTATACATGTGGTACAGTATCTATACATGTGGTACAGTTTCTATACATGAGGTACAGTATCTATACATGAGGTACAGTATCTATACATGTGGTACAGTATCTATACATGTGGTAGAGTACAGTATCTATAGTGGTACAGTTTCTATACATGAGGTACAGTATCTATACATGTGGTACAGTATCTATACATGTGGTACAGTATCTATACATGTGGTACAGTATCTATAATGGTACAGTATCTATACATGTGGTACAGTATCTATACATGTGGTACAGTATCTATACATGTGGTACAGTATCTATAATGGTACAATATCTATACATTTGGTACATTATCTATAGTGGTACAGTATCTATACATGTGGTACAGTATCTATACATGAGGTACAGTATCTATACATGAGGTACAGTATCTATACATGTGGTACAGTATCTATACATGTGGTACAGTTTCTATACATGAGGTACAGTATCTATACATGAGGTACAGTATCTATAGTGGTACAGTCTCTAAACATGAGGTACAGTATCTATAGTGGTACAGTATCTAAACATGAGGTACAGTATCTATAATGGTACAGTATCTATACATGTGGTACAGTATCTATACATGTGGTACAGTATCTATACATGTGGTACAGTATCTATAATGGTACAATATCTATACATGTGGTACAGTATCTATAGTGGTACAGTATCTATACATGTGGTACAGTATCTATACATGAGGTACAGTATCTATACATGAGGTACAGTATCTATACATGTGGTACAGTATCTATACATGTGGTACAGTTTCTATACATGAGGTTCAGTATCTATACATGAGGTACAGTATCTATAGTGGTACAGTCTCTAAACATGAGGTACAGTAACTATAGTGGTACAGTATCTAAACATGAGGTACAGTATCTATACATGAGGTACAGTATCTAAACATGAGGTACAGTATCTATACATGTGGTACAGTATCTATACATGAGGTACAGTATCTAAACATGAGGTACAGTATCTATACATGAGGTACAGTATCTATACATGAGGTACAGTATCTATACATGTGGTACAGTATCTATACATGAGGTACAGTATCTATACATGAGGTACAGTATCTAAACATGAGGTACAGTATCTATACATGAGGTACAGTATCTATACATGAGGTACAGTATCTATACATGTGGTACAGTATCTATACATGTGGTACAGTTTCTATACATGAGGTACAGTATCTATACATGAGGTACAGTATCTATACATGTGGTAGAGTACAGTATCTATAGTGGTACAGTATCTATACACGTGGTACAGTATCTATAGTGGTACAGTATCTATACATGAGGTACAGTATCTATACATGAGGTACAGTATCTATAGTGGTACAGTATCTATACATGAGGTACAGTATCTATACATGAGGTACAGTATCTATACACGTGGTACAGTATCTATAGTGGTACAGTATCTATACATGTGGTACAGTTTCTATACATGAGGTACAGTATCTATACATGAGGTACAGTATCTATACACGTGGTACAGTATCTATAGTGGTACAGTATCTATACATGAGGTACAGTATCTATACATGAGGTACAGTATCTATAGTGGTACAGTATCTATACATGAGGTACAGTATCTATACATGAGGTACAGTATCTATACACGTGGTACAGTATCTATAGTGGTACAGTATCTATACATGTGGTACAGTTTCTATACATGAGGTACAGTATCTATACATGAGGTACAGTATCTATACACGTGGTACAGTATCTATAGTGGTACAGTATCTATACATGAGGTACAGTATCTATACATGAGGTACAGTATCTATACATGTGGTACAGTATCTATACATGTGATACAGTTTCTATACATGAGGTACAGTATCTATACATGAGGTACAGTATCTATACATGTGGTAGAGTACAGTATCTATAGTAGTACAGTCTCTAAACATGAGGTACAGTATCTATAGTGGTACAGTATCTAAACATGAGGTACAGTATCTATACATGAGGTACAGTATAGTATATATACATGTGGTACAGTTTCTATACATGAGGTACAGTATCTATACATGAGGTACAGTATCTATACACGTGGTACAGTATCTATAGTGGTACAGTATCTATACATGAGGTACAGTATCTATACATGAGGTACAGTATCTATACATGTGGTACAGTATCTATACATGTGGTACAGTTTCTATACATGAGGTACAGTATCTATACATGAGGTACAGTATCTATACATGAGGTACAGTATCTATAGTGGTACAGTATCTAAACATGTGGTACAGTATCTATACACGTGGTACAGTATCTATAGTGGTACAGTATCTATAGTGGTACAGTATCTATACATGAGGTACAGTATCTATACATGAGGTACAGTATCTATAGTGGTACAGTATCTATACATGAGGTACAGTATCTATACATGAGGTACAGTATCTATACACGTGGTACAGTATCTATAGTGGTACAGTATCTATACATGTGGTACAGTTTCTATACATGAGGTACAGTATCTATACATGAGGTACAGTATCTATACACGTGGTACAGTATCTATAGTGGTACAGTATCTATACATGTGGTACAGTATCTATAATGGTACAGTATCTATACATGTGGTACAGTATCTATAGTGGTACAGTATCTATACATGTGGTACAGTATCTATAATGGTACAGTATCTATACATTTGGTACAGTATCTATACATGAGGTACAGTATCTATAATGGTACAGTATCTATACATGTGGTACAGTATCTATACATGTGGTACAGTATCTATAATGGTACAGTATCTATACATGTGGTACAGTATCTATACAAGTGGTACAGTATCTATAATGGTACAGTATCTATACATATGGTACAGTATCTATAGTGGTACAGTATCTATTCATGTGGTACAGTATCTATAATGGTACAGTATCTATACATGTGGTACAGTATCTATAGTGGTACAGTATCTATAGTGGTACAGTATCTATAGTGGTACAGTATCTATTCATGTGGTACAGTATCTATAATGGTACAGTATCTATACACGTGGTACAGTATCTATAGTGGTACAGTATCTATACATGAGGTACAGTATCTATACATGAGGTACAGTATCTATACATGTGGTACAGTATCTATACACGTGGTACAGTATCTATAGTGGTACAGTATCTATACATGAGGTACAGTATCTATACATGAGGTACAGTATCTATACATGTGGTACAGTATCTATACATGTGGTACAGTTTCTATACATGAGGTACAGTCTCTAAACATGAGGTACAGTATCTATACATGTGGTACAGTATCTATACATGTGGTACAGTATCTATAGTGGTACAGTATCTATACATGAGGTACAGTATCTATACATGAGGTACAGTATCTATAGTGGTACAGTATCTATACATGAGGTACAGTATCTATACATGAGGTACAGTATCTATACACGTGGTACAGTATCTATACATGAGGTACAGTATCTATACATGTGGTACAGTATCTATACATGAGGTACAGTATCTATACATGTGGTACAGTATCTATACATGAGGTACAGTATCTATACATGAGGTACAGTATCTATACATGAGGTACAGTATCTATAGTGGTACAGTATCTATACATGAGGTACAGTATCTATACATGAGGTACAGTATCTATACACGTGGTACAGTATCTATAGTGGTACAGTATCTATACATGTGGTACAGTTTCTATACATGAGGTACAGTATCTATACATGAGGTACAGTATCTATACACGTGGTACAGTATCTATAGTGGTACAGTATCTATACATGTGGTACAGTATCTATAATGGTACAGTATCTATACATGTGGTACAGTATCTATAGTGGTACAGTATCTATACATGTGGTACAGTATCTATAATGGTACAGTATCTATACATTTGGTACAGTATCTATACATGAGGTACAGTATCTATAATGGTACAGTATCTATACATGTGGTACAGTATCTATACATGTGGTACAGTATCTATAATGGTACAGTATCTATACATGTGGTACAGTATCTATACAAGTGGTACAGTATCTATAATGGTACAGTATCTATACATATGGTACAGTATCTATAGTGGTACAGTATCTATTCATGTGGTACAGTATCTATAATGGTACAGTATCTATACATGTGGTACAGTATCTATAGTGGTACAGTATCTATAGTGGTACAGTATCTATAGTGGTACAGTATCTATTCATGTGGTACAGTATCTATAATGGTACAGTATCTATACATGTGGTACAGTATCTATAATGGTACAGTATCTATACATGTGGTACAGTATCTATAGTGGTACAGTATCTATACATGTGGTACAGTATCTATAATGGTACAGTTTCTATACATGAGGTACAGTATCTATACATGTGGTACAGTATCTATACATGTGGTACAGTTTCTATACATGAGGTACAGTATCTATACATGAGGTACAGTATCTATACATGTGGTACAGTATCTATACATGTGGTAGAGTACAGTATCTATAGTGGTACAGTCTCTATACATGAGGTACAGTATCTATACATGTGGTAGAGTAGAGTATCTATAGTGGTACAGTCTCTATACATGTGGTACAGTATCTATACATGAGGTACAGTATCTATACATGAGGTACAGTATCTATACATGTGGTACAGTATCTATACATGTGGTAGAGTACAGTATCTATAGTGGTACAGTCTCTAAACATGAGGTACAGTATCTATAGTGGTACAGTATCTAAACATGAGGTACAGTATCTATAGTGGTACAGTATCTATACATGTGGTACAGTATCTATACATGAGGTACAGTATCTATACATGAGGTACAGTATCTATACATGAGGTAGAGTACAGTATCTATACATGAGGTACAGTATCTATACACGTGGTACAGTATCTATAGTGTTACAGTATCTATACATGTGGTACAGTTTCTATACATGAGGTACAGTATCTATACATGAGGTACAGTATCTATACACGTGGTACAGTATCTATAGTGGTACAGTATCTATACATGTGGTACAGTATCTATAATGGTACAGTATCTATACATGTGGTACAGTATCTATAGTGGTACAGTATCTATACATGTGGTACAGTATCTATAATGGTACAGTATCTATACATTTGGTACAGTATCTATACATGAGGTACAGTATCTATAATGGTACAGTATCTATACATGTGGTACAGTATCTATACATGTGGTACAGTATCTATAATGGTACAGTATCTATACATGTGGTACAGTATCTATACACGTGGTACAGTATCTATAGTGGTACAGTATCTATACATGTGGTACAGTATCTATAATGGTACAGTATCTATACATGTGGTACAGTATCTATAGTGGTACAGTATCTATACATGTGGTACAGTATCTATAATGGTACAGTATCTATACATTTGGTACAGTATCTATACATGAGGTACAGTATCTATAATGGTACAGTATCTATACATGTGGTACAGTATCTATACATGTGGTACAGTATCTATAATGGTACAGTATCTATACATGTGGTACAGTATCTATACAAGTGGTACGGTATCTATAATGGTACAGTATCTATACATATGGTACAGTATCTATAGTGGTACAGTATCTATTCATGTGGTACAGTATCTATAATGGTACAGTATCTATACATGTGGTACAGTATCTATAGTGGTACAGTATCTATAGTGGTACAGTATCTATAGTGGTACAGTATCTATTCATGTGGTACAGTATCTATAATGGTACAGTATCTATACACGTGGTACAGTATCTATAGTGGTACAGTATCTATACATGAGGTACAGTATCTATACATGAGGTACAGTATCTATACATGTGGTACAGTATCTATACACGTGGTACAGTATCTATAGTGGTACAGTATCTATACATGAGGTACAGTATCTATACATGAGGTACAGTATCTATACATGTGGTACAGTATCTATACATGTGGTACAGTTTCTATACATGAGGTACAGTCTCTAAACATGAGGTACAGTATCTATACATGTGGTACAGTATCTATACATGTGGTACAGTATCTATAGTGGTACAGTATCTATACATGAGGTACAGTATCTATACATGAGGTACAGTATCTATAGTGGTACAGTATCTATACATGAGGTACAGTATCTATACATGAGGTACAGTATCTATACACGTGGTACAGTATCTATACATGAGGTACAGTATCTATACATGTGGTACAGTATCTATACATGAGGTACAGTATCTATACATGTGGTACAGTATCTATACATGAGGTACAGTATCTATACATGAGGTACAGTATCTATACATGAGGTACAGTATCTATAGTGGTACAGTATCTATACATGAGGTACAGTATCTATACATGAGGTACAGTATCTATACACGTGGTACAGTATCTATAGTGGTACAGTATCTATACATGTGGTACAGTTTCTATACATGAGGTACAGTATCTATACATGAGGTACAGTATCTATACACGTGGTACAGTATCTATAGTGGTACAGTATCTATACATGTGGTACAGTATCTATAATGGTACAGTATCTATACATGTGGTACAGTATCTATAGTGGTACAGTATCTATACATGTGGTACAGTATCTATAATGGTACAGTATCTATACATGTGGTACAGTATCTATAATGGTACAGTATCTATACATGAGGTACAGTATCTATAATGGTACAGTATCTATACATGTGGTACAGTATCTATACATGTGGTACAGTATCTATAATGGTACAGTATCTATACATGTGGTACAGTATCTATACAAGTGGTACAGTATCTATAATGGTACAGTATCTATACATATGGTACAGTATCTATAGTGGTACAGTATCTATTCATGTGGTACAGTATCTATAATGGTACAGTATCTATACATGTGGTACAGTATCTATAGTGGTACAGTATCTATAGTGGTACAGTATCTATAGTGGTACAGTATCTATTCATGTGGTACAGTATCTATAATGGTACAGTATCTATACATGTGGTACAGTATCTATAATGGTACAGTATCTATACATGTGGTACAGTATCTATAGTGGTACAGTATCTATACATGTGGTACAGTATCTATAATGGTACAGTTTCTATACATGAGGTACAGTATCTATACATGTGGTACAGTATCTATACATGTGGTACAGTTTCTATACATGAGGTACAGTATCTATACATGAGGTACAGTATCTATACATGTGGTACAGTATCTATACATGTGGTAGAGTACAGTATCTATAGTGGTACAGTCTCTATACATGAGGTACAGTATCTATACATGTGGTAGAGTAGAGTATCTATAGTGGTACAGTCTCTATACATGTGGTACAGTATCTATACATGAGGTACAGTATCTATACATGAGGTACAGTATCTATACATGTGGTACAGTATCTATACATGTGGTAGAGTACAGTATCTATAGTGGTACAGTCTCTAAACATGAGGTACAGTATCTATAGTGGTACAGTATCTAAACATGAGGTACAGTATCTATAGTGGTACAGTATCTATACATGTGGTACAGTATCTATACATGAGGTACAGTATCTATACATGAGGTACAGTATCTATACATGAGGTAGAGTACAGTATCTATACATGAGGTACAGTATCTATACACGTGGTACAGTATCTATAGTGTTACAGTATCTATACATGTGGTACAGTTTCTATACATGAGGTACAGTATCTATACATGAGGTACAGTATCTATACACGTGGTACAGTATCTATAGTGGTACAGTATCTATACATGTTGTACAGTTTCTATAAATGAGGTACAGTATCTATACATGTGGTACAGTATCTATACATGAGGTACAGTATCTATACATGAGGTACAGTATCTATAGTGGTACAGTATCTATACATGAGGTACAGTATCTATACACGTGGTACAGTATCTATACATGAGGTAGAGTACAGTATCTATACACGTGGTACAGTATCTATACATGTGGTACAGTATCTATACATGAGGTAGAGTACAGTATCTATACACGTGGTACAGTATCTATACACGTGGTACAGTATCAATACATGAGGTGCAGTATCTATACACGTGGTACAGTATCTATACATGAGGTACAGTATCTATACACGTGGTACAGTATCTATACATGAGGTACAGTATCTATACATGAGGTACAGTATCTATACATGAGGTACAGTACAGTATCTATACATGAGGTATGGTATCTATACACGAGGTAGAGTACAGTATCTATACATGTGGTACAGTATCTATACATTTGGTACAGTATCTATACACGAGGTAGAGTACAGTATCTATACATGTAGTACAGTATCTATACATGTGGTACAGTATCTATACATTTGGTACAGTATCTATACATGAGGTACAGTACAGTGTCTATACATGTGGTACAGTATCTATACATGTGGTACAGTATCTATACATGAGGTACAGTATCTATACACGAGGTAGAGTACAGTATCTATACATGTGGTACAGTATCTATACATTTGGTACAGTATCTATACATGTGGTACAGTATCTATACACGAGGTAGAGTACAGTATCTATACATGTGGTACAGTATCTATACATTTGGTACAGTATCTATACATGAGGTACAGTACAGTGTCTATACATGTGGTACAGTATCTATACATGTGGTACAGTATCTATACATGAGGTACAGTATCTATACACGAGGTAGAGTACAGTATCTATACATGAGGTACAGTATCTATACATGTGGTACAGTATCTATACATGAGGTACAGTATCTATACATTTGGTACAGTATCTATACATGAGGTACAGTATCTATACATGAGGTACAGTATCTATACATGTGGTACAGTATCTATAATGGTACAGTATCTATACATGTGGTACAGTATCTATACATGAGGTACAGTATCTATACATTTGGTACAGTATCTATACATGAGGTACAGTATCTATACATGAGGTACAGTATCTATACATTTGGTACAGTATCTATACATTTGGTACAGTATCTATACATGTGGTACAGTATCTATAATGGTACAGTATCTATACATTTGGTACAGTATCTATACATGTGGTACAGTATCTATACATGAGGTACAGTATCTATACATGTGGTACAGTATCTATAATGGTACAGTATCTATACATGTGGTACAGTATCTATACATGAGGTACAGTATCTATACATGTGGTACAGTATCTATAATGGTACAGTATCTATACATGTGGTTCAGGATCTATACATGTGGTACAGTATAGTATCTATACATGTGGTACAGTTTCTATACATGTAGTAAAGTACGGTATATATATATATATATGTATAACAGTACAGTGTATATATACATGTAGTACAGTCCTGTATCTATAGATGTCGTACACTGTGAATACAACACATAGCCCATTGCACAACAAGTCAGTGGTCTCACATGCCAATGCACTTGGTGTAACTTCACAACAACACAGTCTCCGGTATGACATTAATCTAAAAATAACAAATAACATATCCAAATAAAATGTGTTTTCACCCCCCTGCCCAATCCCTAATGTAACATGTTGGGTATGTTGTTTTCTCGTAATGTGTTTGCCCTTCACAAAGAACCATAATTAGATCAATTAGAAAAACACTGTAATCTGTCCAAATGGCCTTTCAGAGAGCAATGTTTAAACTCCTGCTGCAATTGGGACAGTATTCTAACCCTGGGGGTTAACAATCCTCCTGCCCATACTAATGCTGCCCATCAACCATAACTTGACCTGTCGTTAAAGTAGATTTACAGTACACAGACACTAATATCTTCCCTTTAACTGTATTGAGGATTCAGAGGGCCCCTGTGTAAAATGTATCCTCCAGCTATGTTCTAACATTAGTTAGAAGGGGGGGGGGGGGGTGTTGCTGTGCTGATGTTCATTTTTTTGCCCGGCCCACAGACGGCTATAAGGGTCCACTAATAGAGAACTAGTGCAGGCCTAGTAAAGGAACTGGTAAAGGCCTAGTGCACTACTTATCTGAAAAAAATATATTTTAATTTGTTCTATTTTTTCAATTCTGTTTTAGATACTGTACCACATGTACGGATACAGCATAACATGTATAGATACAGTACCTCATGTATAGATACTGTACCTCATGTATAGATACTGTACCACATGTATAGATACTGTACCACTATAGATATTGTACCACATGTATAGATACTGTACCACATGTATAGATACTGTACCACATGTATAGATACTGTACCACATGTACGGATACAGCATAACATGTATAGATACAGTACCTCATGTATAGATACTGTACCACATGTATAGATACTGTACTGTACCACATGTATAGATACTGTACTGTACCACATGTATAGATACTGTACTGTACCTCATGTATAGATACTGTACTGTACCACATGTATAGATACTGTACTGTACCTCATGTATAGATACTGTACTGTACCACATGTATAGATACTGTACCACATGTATAGATACAGTACCTCATGTATAGATACTGTACCACATGTATAGATACTGTACCTCATGTATAGAAATTGTACCACATGTATAGATACTGTACCACATGTATAGATACTGTACCTCATGTATAAATACTGTACCTCATGTATAGAAACTGTACCACATGTATAGATACAGTACCTCATGTATAGATACTGTACCACATGTATAGATACAGTACCTCATGTATAGATACTGTACCACATGTATAGATACTGTACCTCATGTATAGATACTGTACCTCATGTATAGAAACTGTACCACATGTATAGATACTGTACCACATGTATAGATACAGTACCTCATGTATAGATACTGTACCACATGTATAGATACAGTACCTCATGTATAGATACTCTACCTCATGTATAGATACTGTACCTCATGTATAGATACTCTACCTCATGTATAGATACTGTACCACATGTATAGATACTGTACCTCATGTATAGATACTGTACCTCATGTATAGATACTGTACCTCATGTTTATATATTGTACCTCATGTACAGATACTGTACCTCATGTATAGATACTTTACCTCATGTATAGATACTGTACCTCATGTACAGATACTGTACCTCATGTATAGATACTGTACCTCATGTATAGATACTGTACCTCATGTATAGATACTGTACCTCATGTATAGATACTGTACCACATGTATAGATACTGTACCACATGTATAGATACTGTACCACATGTATAGATACTGTACCTCGTGTTTAGATACTGTACCACATGTATAGATACTGTACCTCATGTTTAAATACTGTACCTCATGTATAGATACTGTACCTCATGTATAGATACTGTACTGTACCACATGTATAGATACTGTACCTCATGTATAGATACTGTACCTCATGTATAGATACTGTACCTCATGTATAGATACTGTACCACATGTATAGATACTGTACTGTACCACATGTATAGATACTGTACCTCATGTATAGATACTGTACCTCATGTATAGATACTGTACTGTACCTCATGTTTAGATACTGTACCTCATGTTTAGATACTGTACCTCATGTATAGATACTGTACCTCATGTATAGATACTGTACCTCATGTATAGATACTGTACCACATGTATAGATACTGTACCTCATGTATAGATACTTTACCTCATGTATAGATACTGTACCTCATGTATAGATACTGTACCTCATGTATAGATACTGTGCCTCATGTATAGATACTGTACCTCATGTATAGATACTGTACTGTACCACATGTATAGATACTGTACCTCATGTATAGATACTGTACCTCATGTTTAGATACTGTACCTCATGTATAGATACTGTACATGAGGTAGATACTGTACCTCATGTATAGATACTGTACCTCATGTTTATATACTGTACCTCATGTACAGATACTGTACCTCATGTATAGATACTGTACCTCATGTATAGATACTGTACCTCATGTTTAGATACTGTACCTCATGTTTATATACTGTACCTCATGTACAGATACTTTACCTCATGTATAGATACTGTACCTCATGTATAGATACTGTACCTCATGTTTAGATACTGTACCTCATGTTTAGATACTATACCTCATGTATAGATACTGTACCTCATGTATAGATACTGTACCTCATGTATAGATACTGTACCTCATGTATAGATACCGTACCTCATGTTTAGATACTGTACCTCATGTATAGATACTTTACCTCATGTATAGATACTGTACCTCATGTATAGATACTGTACCTCATGTATATATACTGTGCCTCATGTATAGATACTGTACCTCATGTATAGACACTGTACTGTACCACATGTATAGATACTGTACCTCATGTATAGATACTGTACTGTACCACATGTATGGATACTGTACCACATGTATAGATACTGTACTGTACCTCATGTATAGATACTGTACCTCATGTATAGATACTGTACCTCATGTTTAGATACTGTACCTCATGTTTATATACTGTACCTCATGTACAGATACTTTACCTCATGTATAGATACTGTACCTCATGTATAGATACTGTACCTCATGTTTAGATACTGTACCTCATGTTTAGATACTGTACCTCATGTATAGATACTGTACCTCATGTATAGATACTGTACCTCATGTATAGATACTGTACCTCATGTATAGATACCGTACCTCATGTTTAGATACTGTACCTCATGTATAGATACTTTACCTCATGTATAGATACTGTACCTCATGTATAGATACTGTACCTCATGTATATATACTGTGCCTCATGTATAGATACTGTACCTCATGTATAGACACTGTACTGTACCACATGTATAGATACTGTACCTCATGTATAGATACTGTACTGTACCACATGTATGGATACTGTACCACATGTATAGATACTGTACTGTACCTCATGTATAGATACTGTACCACATGTATAGATACTGTACTGCATGTATAGATACTGTACTGTACCTCATGTATAGATACTGTACCACATGTATAGATACTGTACCACATGTATAGATACTGTACCACATGTATAGATACTGTACCACATGTATAGATACTGTACCACATGTATAGATACTGTACTGTACCTCATGTATAGATACTGTACCACATGTATAGATACTGTACCACATGTATAGATACTGTACTGTACCTCATGTATAGATACTGTACCTCATGTATAGATACTGTACTGTACCACATGTATAGATACTGTACCACATGTATAGATACTGTACTGTACCTCATGTATAGATACTGTACCTCATGTATCGATACTGTACTGTACCTCATGTATAGATACTGTACCACATGTATAGATACTGTACCACATGTATAGATACTGTACCACATATACAGATACTTTACCACATGTATAGATACTGTACCACATGTACAGCTACTGTACCTCATATACAGATACTGTACCTCATGCATGTCTTTCAGGAGTGATTACTATATGTTTTCATCTTTGCTGAATAAATTCCGGAGAAAAGTGGAAAGCCTACTTGAGAGCACGAGAATTTTTTTTGCTGCGTCATCCTCTCTCTTTAATCTTTTGATGGATGATGCGATGGAAGCTATCAAATCATTCGAACGTTCCGGTCTGCTAACTGCTAGCTGCCTTCCCCGGTCTGCTAACTGCTAGCTTGCCTGCCCCGGTCTGCTAACTGCTAGCTTGCCTGCCCCGGTCTGCTAACTACTAGCTTGCCTGCCCCGGTCTGCTAACTGCTAGCTTGCCTGCCCCGGTCTGCTAACTGCTAGCTTGCCTGCCCCGGTCTGCTAACTGCTAGCTTGCCTGCCCAGGTCTGCTAACTGCTAGCTTGCCTTCCCAGGTCTGCTAACTGCTTGCTTACCTGCCCCGAGCTGCTAACTGCTAGCTGACTGCCCCGGACTGCTAGCTGCCTGCCCCGGTCTGGTAACTGCTAGCTTGCCTGCCCCGGTCTGCTAACTGCTAGCTTGCCTGCCCCGGTCTGCTAACTGCTTGCTTGCCTGCCCCGGTCTGCTAACTGCTGTCTTGCCAGCCCCGGTCTGCTAACTGCTAGCTTGTTTAACACCGGCCTACTAACTGTTAGCTTGTTAGCATCAGCCTGCTAACTGTCTGAATCTCCGTGTCCCCAGTCAACCCAACCACTCACTGTTCACTTGACTACGCATGCCTCTCTCTAATATCAATATGCCTCGTCCATTACTGTCCTAGTTAGTGATTACTGTCTTATTTCACTGTAGAGCCTCTAGTCCTGCTCAATATGCCTTAACCAACCATGCTGTTCCACCTCCTACATATGCGATGACATCACATGGTTTAAACGTCTCTAGAGACTATATCTCTCTCATCATTACTCAATGCCTAGGTTTACCTCCAATGTACTCACATCCTACCTTACCTTTGCCTGTACACTATGCCTTGAATCTATGCTATCGTGCCCAGAAACCTGCTCCTTTTACTCTCTGTTCCGAACATGCTAGACGGCCAGTTCTTATAGCATTTAGCCGTACCCTTATCCTACTTCTCCTCTGTTCCTCTGGTAATGTAGAGGTTAATCCAGGTCCTGCAGTGCCTAGCTCCACTCCCCAGGTTCTCTCGTTTGTTGACTTCTGTAACCGTAAAAGCCTTGGTTTCATGCATGTTAACATTAGAAGCCCACTCCCTAAGTTTGTTTTACTCACTGCTTTAGCACACTCTGCCAACCCCGATGTATTAGCCGTGTCTGAATCCTGGCTTAGGAAAACCACCAAAAACCCTGAAATCTCCATCGCTAACCATAACATTTTCCACCGAGATAAAACTGCCAAAGGGGGCGGTGTTGCAATCTACTGCAACGATAGCCTGCAGAGCTCTGTATTACTATCCAAGTCTGTACCCAAACAATTCGAGCTTCTACTTCTAAAAATTCACCTTTCCAGAAACAAGTCTCTCACTGTTGCCGCTTGCTATAGACCTCCCTCTGCCCCCAGCTGTGCCCTCGATACCATATGTGAATTGATTGCCCCCCATCTATCTTCTGAGCGTGTGCTACTAGGTGACCTAAACTGGGACATGCTTAACACCGTGGCCATCCTACAATCTAAGCTTGATGCCCTCAATCTCACACAAAAGATAAATGAACCTACAAGCTACAACCCCAAATCCGAAAAACACGGGCACCCTCATAAATGTCATCCTAACTAACTCGCCCTCCAAATACACCTCTGCTGTTTTCAA
Organism: Salvelinus fontinalis; assembly: GCF_029448725.1. Taxonomy (NCBI): domain Eukaryota; kingdom Metazoa; phylum Chordata; class Actinopteri; order Salmoniformes; family Salmonidae; genus Salvelinus; species Salvelinus fontinalis. The sequence continues at coordinate 8,517,454 of NC_074671.1, forward strand.
TCAAGATCTCAGCGATCACTGCCTCATTGCCTGCATCCGTAATGGGTCTGCGACCAACCGACCACCCCTCATCACTGTCAAAGGTCCCTAAAACACTTCTCCAAGCAGGCCTTTCTAATCGACCTGGCTGGGGTATCCTGGAATGACATTGACCTCATCCCGTCAGCAGATGATGCCTGGCTATTCTTTAAAAGTGCCTTCCTCACCATCTTAAATAATCAGGCCCCATTCAAAAAATTGAGAACTAGATATAGTCCTTGGTTCACTCCAGACTTGTCTGCCCTTGACCAGCGCAAAAACATTCTGTGGCGTTCTGCATTAGCATCGAATAGCCCCCGTGATATGCAACTTTTCAGGGTAGTTAGGAACAAATATACACAGGTTAAAATGTTATCTTTTTTAAACAGAAATTTGCATCCTGTAGTACAAACTCAAAAAAGTTCTGGGACACTGTAAAGTCCATGGAAAATAAGAACACCTCCTCCCAGCTGCCCACTGCACTGAGGCTAGGAAACACTGTCACCACCGATAAATCCACTATAATTGAGAATTTCAATAAGCATTTCTCTACGGCTGGCCATGCTTTCCACCTGGCTACCCCTACCTCAGTCAATTGCCCGGCACCCTCCACAGCAACCCGCCAAAGCCCCCACCATTTATCCTTCACCCAAATCCAGATAGCTGATGTTCTGAAAGAGCTGCAAAATCTGGACCCCTACAAATCAGCCGGGCTTGACAATCTGGACCCTCTCTTTCTAAAATTATCTGCCGAAATTGTTGCTATCCTTATTACTAGCCTGATCAACCTCTCTTTCGTATCGTCTGAGATTCCCAAAGATTGGAAAGGTGCTGCGGTCATCCCCCTCTTCAAAAGGGATGACACTCTAGACTCAAACTGCTACAGATCTATATCTATCCTACCCTGTTTTTCTAAGGTCTTCGAAAGCCAAGTTAACAAACAGATTACCGACCATTTTGAATCCCACCGTACCTTCTCCGCTATGCATTCTGGTTTGCGAGCTGGTCATGGGTGCACCTCAGCCACGCTCAAGGTCTAAACGATATCATAACCGCCATCGATAAGACACATTATTGTGCAGCCGTATTCATCGACCTGGCCAAGGCTTTTGACTCTGTCAATCACCACATTCTTATTGGCAGACTCGACAGCCTTGGTTTCTCAAATGACTGCTTCGCCTGGTTTACCAACTACTTCTCTGATAGAGTTCAGTGTGTCAAATCGGAGGGCCTGTTGTCCGGACCTCTGGCAGTCTCTATGGGGGTGCCACAGGGTTCAATTCTCGGGCCAACTATCTTCTCTGTATACATCAATGATGTCACTCTTGCTGCTGGTGATTCTCTGATCCACCTCTATGCAGACGACACCATTCTGTATACTTCTGGTACCCTCTTTGGACACTGTGTTAACTAAGCTCCAGATGAGCTTCAATGCCATTCAACTCTCCTTCTGTAGCCTCCAACTTCTCTTAAACACAAGTAAAACTAAATGCATGCTATTCAATCGATCACTGCCAGCACCTGCACGCCCATCCAGCATCACTACTCTGGACGGCTCTGACTTAGAATACGTGGATAACTACAAATACCTAGGTATACCAAAAAATTCAATCTAGAATCGGCTTCCTATATTGCAACAAAGCATCCTTCACTCATGCTGCCAAACATACCCTCGTAAAACTGACCATCCTACCTATCCTCGACTTCGGTTATGTCATCTATAAAATAGCCTCCAACACTCTACTCAACAAATTGGATGCAGTCTATCACAGTGCCATCCGTTTTGTCACCAAAGCCTCATATACTACCCACCACTGCGACCTGTACGCTCTCGTTGTTTGGCCCTCGCTTCAAACTCGTCGCCAAACCCACTGGCTACAGGTTATCTACAAGTCTCTGCTAGGTAAAGCCACGCCTTATCTCAGCTCACTGGTCACCATAGCAGCACCTACTCGTAGCACGCGCTCCAGCAGGTATATCTCACTGGTCACCCCCAAAGCCAATTCCTCCTTTGGTCATCTTTCCTTCCAGTTCTCTGCTGCCAATGACTGGAACGAACTGCAAAATCTCTGAAGCTGGAGACTCATATCTCCCTCACTAGCTTTAAGCACCAGCTGTCAGAGCAGCTCACAGATCACTGCACCTGTACATAGCCCATCTGTAAACAGCCCAGCTATCTACCTACCTCATCCCCATGCTGTATTTATTTATTTATCTTGCTCCTTTGCACTCCAGTATCTCTACTTGCACATTCATCTTCTGCACATCTACCATCCCAGTGTTTAATTTCTATATTGTAATTACTTCGCCACCATGGCCTATTTATTGCCTTAACTCCCTTATCTTACCTCATTTGCACTCACTGTATATAGACTTTTTGTTTTCTTTTGTTCTACTGTATTATTGACTATGTTTTGTTTATCCCATGTGTAACTCTGTGTTGTTGTTTGTGCCACACTGCTTAGCTTTTTATCTTGTCCAGGTCGCAGTTGTAAATGAGAACTTGTTCTCAACTAGCCTACCTGGTTAAATAAAGGTGTTCTCAACTAGCCTACCTGGTTAAATAAAGGTGTTCTCAACTAGCCTACCTGGTTAAATAAAGGTGTTCTCAACTAGCCTACCTGGTTAAATAAAGGTGTTCTCAACTAGCCTACCTGGTTAAATAAAGGTGTTCTCAACTAGCCTACCTGGTTAAATAAAGGTGTTCTCAACTAGCCTACCTGGTTAAATAAAGGTGAAATAAAATAAAATAAAACATCTGAGGTGAAAGGTGACAGAGCTAAAGCGGTGTTTGTCAGATCATGAGACATCTGAGGTGAAAGGTGACAGAGCTAAAGCGGTGTTTGTCAGATCATGAGACATCTGCGGTGAAAGGTGACAGAGCTAAAGCGGTGTTTGTCAGATCATGAGACATCTGCGGTGAAAGGTGACAGAGCTAAAGCGGTGTTTGTCAGATCATGAGACATCTGAGGTGAAAGGTGACAGAGCTAAAGCGGTGTTTGTCAGATCATGAGACATCTGAGGTGAAAGGTGACAGAGCTAAAGCGGTGTTTGTCAGATCATGAGACATCTGCGATGAAAGGTGACAGAGCTAAAGCGGTGTTTGTCAGATCATGAGACATCTGAGGTGAAAGGTGACAGAGCTAAAGCGGTGTTTGTCAGATTATGAGACATCTGAGGTGAAAGGTGACAGAGCTAAAGCGGTGTTTGTCAGATCATGAGACATCTGAGGTGAAAGGTGACAGAGCTAAAGCGGTGTTTGTCAGATCATGAGACATCTGAGGTGAAAGGTGACAGAGCTAAAGCGGTGTTTGTCAGATCATGAGACATCTGAGGTGAAAGGTGACACAGCTAAAGCGGTGTTTGTCAGATCATGAGACATCTGCGGTGAAAGGTGATAGAGCTAAAGCGGTGTTTGTCAGATCATGAGACATCTGAGGTGAAAGGTGACAGAGCTAAAGCGGTGTTTGTCAGATCATTAGACATCTGAGGTGAAAGGTGACAGAGCTAAAGCGGTGTTTGTCAGATCATGAGACATCCCAAAAAGTGGTCTTCTCATGAAACCGTCTGTAGCGTCCGAACGGTTTGGCCTACAAACTATTATGATTACTCTATTGAAAGATGAGACTCTCACAAATACGTTTTGTTCTCCGTTTTGCTCTAGGATGCCCACAAGCCTCACAAGACTCGTATGAAGATCCCCCAGTACCAGTTGATACATGTATGGAAGTATACTGTATATGGAGATAATTTATTGCCTTAAACAAGGGAATAAATACATGGACAAAAATGCAAATAAATAGTTTCCTGATCTTTCTTCTGTCTCTCAGATATAGGACAGACACTTCAGAACAAACTTCCTTTAGATTTTTTGGGGACTATCTGTTGTTCCATGTAGTGAATCTGTTATTCAATGCAATTCTATTGACTAATAGCAGTATTGCCAATTTCAATGTTTCATCCAATAATTGTTTAATATATCTTTCTGATTCCTTTATGGGGTTTTAACATTCTAAACCATCTTTAAAAAATTCCATATGTTAATTTAGACAGGGATTAGACTCTAGATTTATACCCATGATTTTGGAATGAGATGTTCGACGAGCAGGTGTCCACATACTTTTGGTAATGTAGTATTAGGTAGGCAGGTAGGTAGGTAGGTAACGAGCCAGATGATGAAGGGTACAACATGCAATTAGAGTTTAAAAGCCAGTCTGAGATGGCAAGGGAGGAGATGTGGAAGGGAATCCTATTGACATACGGTGCAGGCCGTGGTGAGAGAGGAAACCAAGTGTTAGACTGACTGCCACAGTCAACAGGGGACATTTCATCCCCGGGACATTTTACTTAGAGCTAGGTATTGATTTTGGGAGGCAGGTTGTTGGGTTATTTGCATTGGAAGATATGTGGCTTTTGCCTGTTTGGCAGTATTTCATTAGTTTGGTCCAGGTTGGAAACTATAAGCCAGGAAGATAATTGTTAAAGTTTCTCAGCTCCGTGTAGAGAATGTTATTGTTATAAAAAGCATGGTGCATGCTGGGGCATGGTGGACTGAAGACTGGAGTCTGCTTCAGAACCGATGAATGTTGGGGGATGGTGATGTTTCATAAATTGAAGAAAAATACACTAGTACTCACTCATCTTAATTCAGCTCACAGAACCAACTGATTTCAAATCAAGTCAAATCAAATTATATTTGTCACATACACATGGTTAGCAAATGTTAATGCGAGTGTTGAGAAATGCTTGTGCTTCTAGTTCCGACAATGCAGTAATAACCAACGAGTAATCTAACCTAACAATTCCACAACAACTACCTTATACACACAAGTGTAAAGGAATGAAAGAATATATACATAAAGATATATGAATGAGTGATGGTACAGAACGGCATAGGCATGATGCAGTAGATGGTATAGAGTACAGTATATACATATGAGATGAGTAATGTAGGGTATGTAAACATATAAAAGAGGCACTGTTTAAAGTGGCTAGTGATACATATGTTACATACATTTTTACATTATTGAAGTGGCTGGAGTTGAGTCAGTATGTTGGCAGCAGCCACTCAATGTTAGTGGTAGCTGTTTAACCTTGAGATAGAAGCTGTTTTTCAGTCTCTTGGTCCCTGCTGCGATGCACCTGTACTGACCTCGCCTTTTGGATGATAGCGGGGTGAACAGGCAGTGGCTCGGGTGGTTGTTGTCCTTGATGATCTTTGTGGCCTTCCTGTGACATCGGGTGGTGTAGGTGTCCTAGAGGGCAGGTAGTTTGCCCCTGGTGATGCGTTGTGCAGACCTCACTACCCTCTGGAGAGCCTTACGGTTGTGGGCGGAGCAGTTGCCGTACCAGGCGGTGATACAGCCCGACAGGATGCTCTCGATTGTGCATCTGTAAAGGTTTGTGAGTGTTTTTGGTGACAAGCCGAATTTCTTCAGCCTCCTGAGGTTGAAGAGGCGCTGCTGCGCCTTCTTCACAACGCTGTCTGTGTGGGTGGACCAATTCAGTTTGTCCGTAATGATTTCTGCAATGTTCTGATCCTATATGTATTTATGGACACTAAAGTCATATGTCAGCCTCTGAGATCTCATCTACACCAAGGACACCTCTGTTTTCAGAGCTGCATGTTTCAATGAGATAAATTACTGCATTATATGTCAAGTCATTAATAATGGTACAAGACTTACTGTACTGTTGAAACAGAAACCGAGTACTTTAGATTTTGTTAGATATTGTATTACATGATTACATATTGGAATATTTTAATTTTGCAGTATTTCCTTCGGAAATGTGTTCTGTCTAACACTAACATAGTCTTATAAAAATAAAACAACACTTTTTTTTGCCGTCAAAGTCTACTGTGGGTGGTCAAACGTATAGCCTACTAACAAAAGCTGTAGACAGACTTTCAGTGATTTCAGTGCGATTCAGTGATTGAACTTTGTTGCAGCACACTACCAAAATATTATGCCGTGAATTATTCTGTATTCGTTGCCAGTTCAGGATATCCGTCTCTGAGCTGAGGCTGTTTTGATGTCTATCTGCGGTTGGAATACTGCAGGTTTTTCATGGCCTCTGATCCTGTCTGGGGCTCATGTTACTCTCTCTGAAGACTGGTATGTAACACAATCTTTCATTAGTAAATATTTGTTGTGTAAATTTGCTCAAAACTAAGATTTCCTCCAGTGAAAATAAACATACTGAGGTTTGATTGTTGTGACCCAAACCATACCTGAGAATATTCAAAATATTTTCTCCTAATTCAATTTTGATCAGCAAAGGTTTGAATTAATTTCTGAAAGAATTTCAAATTTGTTATTTTCAACTCTTTAGGAATTATGTTTTTGGTACCGTTAATATACATACTGTATTCAGGTTAAAACATTCATACAAAAAATCCAACAAATAAAAAAGTACCTTTTCTCTGAAAATAAAAATAAAAAGTCGTCCAGAATCTGTTGGACACATTGTTGATCTCCTCCTGTTTTGCTCTATGGCCTCTCACTGCTTAATTCAATGCATTTGGAGCATTGTGAGCGGAGCATGAGGAATGAAAGCCAAAACCCAGAGTCCTCATGTTGATTGTTGTGACAGCAATGCAAGGGAATGCAATTTCCCCCGTCCTCTCCTGTTTTATCCTCTTCCTCTCCTGTTTTATTCTCCTTCCTCTCCTGTTTTATCCTCCTCCCTCTCCTGTTTTATCCTCTTCCTCTCCTGTTTTATCCCCCTTCCTCTCCTGTTTTATCCTCTTCCTCTCCTGTTTTATCCTCTTCCTCTCCTGTTTTATCCTCTTCCTCTCCTGTTTTATCCTCTTCCTCTCCTGTTTTATCCTCCTTCCTCTCCTGTTTTATTCTCCTTCCTCTCCTGTTTTATCCCCTTCCTCTCCTGTTTTATCCCCTTCCTCTCCTGTTTTATCCTCTTCCTCTCCTGTTTTATCCTCTTCCTCTCCTGTTTTATCCCCCTTCCTCTCCTGTTTTATCCTCTTCCTCTCCTGTTTTATCCTCTTCCTCTCCTGTTTTATCCTCCTTCCTTTCCTGTTTTATCCCCCTTCCTCTCCTGTTTTATCCTCTTCCTCTCCTGTTTTATCCTCTTCCTCTCCTGTTTTATCCCCTTCCTCTCCTGTTTTATCCTCCTTCCTCTCCTGTTTTATCCCCTTCCTCTCCTGTTTTATCCTCCTTCCTCTCCTGTTTTATCCTCTTCCTCTCCTGTTTTATCCTCTTCCTCTCCTGTTTTATCCTCTTCCTCTCCTGTTTATCCCCTTCCTCTCCTGTTTTATCCTCTTCCTCTCCTGTTTTATCCTCTTCCTCTCCTGTTTTATCCCCTTCCTCTCCTGTTTTATCCTCCTTCCTCTCCTGTTTTATCCTCTTCCTCTCCTGTTTTATCCTCTTCCTCTCCTGTTTTATCCTCTTCCTCTCCTGTTTTATCCCCTTCCTCTCCTGTTTTATCCTCCTTCCTCTCCTGTTTTATCCTCTTCCTCTCCTGTTTTATTCTCTTCCTCTCCTGTTTTATCCCCCTTCCTCTCCTGTTTTATCCTCTTCCTCTCCTGTTTTATCCTCTTCCTCTCCTGTTTTATCCCCTTCCTCTCCTGTTTTATCCTCCTTCCTCTCCTGTTTTATCCTCTTCCTCTCCTGTTTTATCCTCTTCCTCTCCTGTTTTATCCTCTTCCTTTCCTGTTTTATCCTCTTCCTCTCCTGTTTTATCCTCCTTCCTCTCCTGTTTTATCCTCTTCCTCTCCTGTTTTATTCCCTTCCTCTCCTGTTTTATCCTCTTCCTCTCCTGTTTATCCCCTTCCTCTCCTGTTTTATCCTCTTCCTCTCCTGTTTTATCCTCTTCCTCTCCTGTTTTATCACCTTCCTCTCCTGTTTTATCCTCCTTCCTCTCCTGTTTTATCCTCTTCCTCTCCTGTTTTATCCTCTTCCTCTCCTGTTTTATCCTCCTTCCTCTCCTGTTTTATCCTCTTCCTCTCCTGTTTTATCCTCCTTCCTCTCCTGTTTTATCCTCTTCCTCTCCTGTTTTATCCTCTTCCTCTCCTGTTTTATCCTCCTTCCTCTCCTGTTTTATCCTCTTCCTCTCCTGTTTTATCCCCTTCCTCTCCTGTTTTATCCTGATCTTATTAGCAGACAAGGAGAAAGCAAGTAAAAATAGAGGAGGAAAACATCTACATCTTCCTTGTAAACTCTGTGAACCGATAAATAGAAAATCTCACACATTTTGTATAAAGCAAAACACGGAAAAGTCTAATTTGGGTTCCTTTTCCATTGGAAACTGCCTTTCAAGAGGCCCTTTCAGATCCTTCACAGGGCTGTCAGATGTAGACTGATTGCTGACTGATGTAACCTAACATGGAGGATGTTAGGGGAATGTAAACGGTCTATTTGATGGAAGTATTACAAGACCCAGTGTAATGTAACTCTGATTGGTCTACAAAAGCTTGCCCTTTCTAGCAAATACAATTGGCCTATGTGTTATGAAACAAGATATTGATGGAACTACTATGATTTTCGTCGCTCAGATGGAGGGTATGACATGTTCTGATTTCCTACTTAGCATAAAAGCTTCAGAGTAATGCCATTTTGGTCTCAGGAATAATATTGATAGAATTTATGTGGTGCTCAATGCTTGCAATTCTGCCATAACTGTTATCAAAAACTCACCTTGAGAAAACAAACACAATAAATGTCAGCAGGAATATGTTGGAATGTCAACATGGACGAGCTATAATTTTTGCAATACTAATACATAAATTAATAGTTGAACTGCAAACACTCAATCCAACAAATAGCCAATGCATTTCCAAAAGGATAGAACTGTTAGCAGATTTCAATCTCTAGAGATAAACTAGTACGGTAGTCCTTGTCAAGACTCACAGGATCTCTTTGGTTCTAATATATATATATATATATATATATATATATATATATATATATATATATATATATATATAGTAATAAAAGTAATAATTTGGTGGGTGCTCATATTTGTCCTATTTCACACAAGTGTGTATAAATACGCATGTGTGAATTGGAAATGTTTTTGTTGCTGTTGCATATCTCAACTTTCCCTGAGACACCCTTGGAGAGTAGGTTACACCAGTGGAGGCTGCTGATGCGGAGAACTGCTCGTAATTATGGGCGGAATGGAGCAAATGGAAAAGCATGCGTTTGATGTATTTAATACCATTCCACTGATTCCGGTCCAGTCATTAGACATTGGATTAGACATTAGACATACACGTAGATGCAGTATACATAGCCTACATATGGTTTACACACAGTGCCAATCATACGTATTCACCCCACATTGATTTTGTACATTCTTTTGCGTTACATAGTAGAAGTAAAAATTATTTATTTGTATTTTCTTTGGGTCAACTATCTACATAATATTAAAGCGGAAAAAAATAATATAAAAAAATATGAATGAAAATAAAATAAAAAAAATACACCTTGATTAGAATACTATTCACCCCCAAGTCAATATGTTAGAAACAGCTTCGGCTGCGATTACATCCGGCTGTGATTGGGAGTCCCATAGGGCGGCGCACAATTGGCCCAGCGCCATCCAGGTTTGGCTGGTGTAGGCCGTCATTGTAAATAATACATTTGTTCTTAAAACTGACTAGTTAAATAAAGGTTAAATTATAAAAATACAGCTGTGAGTCTTCTTGGGTAAGTCGCTAAGAGCTTTGCACACCTGTATTGTTCAATATTTGCACCATATTAATTTTAAAATTCTTCAAGCTCCGTCAAGGTGTTGGGGATAATGGCAAGAAAGTAATTTTTAAGTCTTGCAATAGATTTCCAAGAAGATTTAAGTCAAAACTGTAACTTTGCCACTCAGGTACAATCACAGTCTTCTTGATAAGAAACTCTGGTGAAGATTTGGCCTTGTGTTGTAGGTTATTGTTGTGCTAAAAGGTACATTTCTCTCGCAGTGTAAAGCAGATTGAAGCAGGATATCCTCTAGGACTTTGCCTGTGCTTTAGTTCCATTCCATTTTTTTTAATCCTGAAAAACTCCCCAGTCTTTACCAGCCTGGGGTGGCAGGTAGCCTAGTGGTTAGAGCGTTGGGCCAATAACCGAAAGGTTGCTAGTTTGAATCCCTGAGCTGACAAGATAAAAATCTGTCGTCCAGCCCCTGAACAAGGCAGTTAACCCACTGTTCCCCGGTAGGCCGTCATTGTAAATAAGAATTTGTTCTTTAATTAAAACTTTCTTAGGGCTAGGCCACATTTTTCTCAATATCCGCCTGACTGACGTGACCCAAGTAAACTGCCTGTTGCTCAGGCCCTGAAGCCAGGATATGCATATAATTGGTACCATTGGAAAGAAAACACATTGAAGTTTGTAGAAAAATATAACACAATAGATGTGGTAGGAGAAAATCCAAAGAAAAACCAACCAGACATTGTTTTTGAGAGCCCATGCTCTTACAATGGAAAGTGTAGGGGCATACTGGATTCTAGCTCCCAAGATGCAAATACTATGGCTTCCACAGGGTGTCAGCAGTCTATGTTCAAGGTTTCAGGCATGTAACTTCCAAAACAAATAATAAATAACAGTTTTAGTAGAGGGACACAGTCTTGGAAATTTGTGTATGTGCGGGCGATGAAGACAGAACACACCTTCTAAAATCTGTTTCTTATTGAACATACAAAATATTATAGTTTTATTACATTTTAGGGTATCTAAGAAATAAATATAAACTTATTTTGACCTGTTGAAACAAAGTTTAGTCGTAGATTTTCAGATTACTTTCTCTGCAAGCTGAACGAGTGGATTACTCAAATCGATGGCGCCAACTAAACAGACTTTTTGGGATATAAAGAAGGATTTTATCTCACAAAATGACACTACATGTTATAGCTGGGACCCTTTGGATGACAAATTGGAGGAAGATTTTCCAAAAATAAGTGAATATTTAATCGTTATTTGTGAATTTATGAAACCTGCGCCGGTGGAAAAATATTTTTATGTTCGGCGCCGTCCTCAAACAATCGCATGGCATATGCTTTCGCTGTAATGGCTACTGTTAATCGGACAGTGCAGTTAGGTTAACAAGAATTTAAGCTTTCAACCAATATAAGACCCTTGTATGTACATAAATGTTTAATATCCATCATTTCTATAATTATTTATTTGAATTGCACGCCCTCCAGTTTCACCGGAACTTGTCCCCCTAGCGGGACGCCTATCCATGAGAAGTTGTTCTTAACTGACTTGCCTAGTTAAATAAATACAATAATACCCATACCATGATGCCGCCACCACCATGCTTGAAAATAAGGAGGCACGTACTCAGTGACTTGTCCCAGTAATCTTTTTCAGTATTACTTTAGGGAATATTTTAGAATAGTTTTATTCCGTAAATGTTAATTCTTATTTTATTGTAGCATAACTACATCCTCAGTTTTCACCCATCACAGCCATTGTACCCTGTAGCTGTTTTTAAAATCACCAAGAATGGTGACAACCCTGAGCAGTTTCCTTCCTATCCTACAGCTCACATCAAAAGGGCGACTGTATCTCTGATGTGTCTGGGTGGTTTAATAAATCATCCACAGCATCATCATTATTAACTTGACTATGCTTAAATATATATTTAATGTTGGGTTTGTTATTGTTACCCATCTACCTATCATTGCCCTTATGTATGAGGCTTTCGAAGAACTCTCTGCTTTTTGTAGTTGAATATGTGCTTGCAGTTCAATACTTGACTGAGGGTCTTTACAAATGTATGTATGGGGGACAGAGGAAGGACTATTCATTCAAAAATCATGCCAACACCTACTATTTAACACACAGAGAGTCCATGTCATTTATTATGTGACTTGTTGAGCCACATTTTACTCCTGAACTAGTTTGACCTTGCTCGAAGAAAGGGGATGAACACTATATTTTAGTAATTTAATTTTTAATACGTTTTTTAAATGTTTACAATTTTCTTTTCACTATGACATTATAGGGTATGACATTTTTATTTATTTTTTAAAATCTATTTCAATCCCATGTTGTAATGCAACAAAATGTAAAAGGATTGAATGCTCCCTGTACAACCAGCTTTGGGACACAACGCAGCGAGTCTGTATTGGTTGGACCCTTCCGATGTTGTGTCCCAAAGCTACAGTACATCTAAGCCCAATGGTCTATCTTATTGTGTACTCTACTTGCCGCGCATTGTTCATTCCTGCCTGTGCAGTGAGCCACTAAGGCTCAGCTCTCTCTGTGGCCAGTCCTCTCGTTCTCACGACACATTGCCCTGGATATTCATGCTCAGTGCAGTGTTGCACAAATAGCCATTCAGACTGCCTCACTGCCTTTGAATTACCTTATGAGGCACGGCAAGCAATTTTCACATCACTGACACGCAATTGGGTTTGTTCTTAGCTTATGGACGGATATCTTGCACGAGCTTGTTTTAGCTACCGTACCTGTTTAGTATGAATCATTCAAGACAGCAGCTGGAGTGGGTCTGTGTTCTGTTGACTGTCAGGGTTAAGGATGAGAGACAGGGAGAGAGGGAGAGAGGGAGAAGAGAAAAAGAGATAGAGGGAGAAGAGAGAGTGAGAGAGCGAGAGAGAGTATGTGTGCCTGTGTGTGTGTGTGTGTGTGTGTGTGTGTGTGTGTGTGTGTGTGTGTGTGTGTGTGTGTGTGTGTGTGTGTGTGTGTGTGTGTGTGTGTGTGTGTGTGTGTGTGTGTGTGTGTGTGTGTGTGTGTTAGCCTTAAAGGCAATTATAGGAAAGTAGGAAAGTGAGGTGTGAAGTAATCATGCTGACATCAACTTAATTTAAACCAAATCATGTAGAGGAGGTTAGGACGGACCCGGACTACAGGGGGAGGCTAGGACAGATCTGGACTACACGGGGAGGCTAGGACAGATCTGGACTACACGGGGAGGCTAGGACAGACCTGGACTACACGGGGAGGCTAGGACAGATCTGGACTACACGGGGAGGCTAGGACAGATCTGGACTACACGGGGAGGCTAGGACAGACCTGGACTACACGGGGAGGCTAGGACAGATCTGGACTACACGGGGAGGCTAGGACAGATCTGGACTACACGGGGAGGCTAGGAAAGACCTGGACTAGAGGGGGAAGTGGAGACTCGGACAGATCTGGACTAGAGGGGGAGACTAGGACAGATCTGGACTAGAGGGGGAGACTAGGACAGATCTGGACTAGAGGGGGAGGCTAGGACAGACCTGGACTAGAGGGGGAGGCTAGGACAGACCTGGACTAGATGGGGAGGCTAGGACAGATCTGGACTAGAGGGGGAGACTAGGACAGATCTGGACTAGAGGGGGAGACTAGGACAGATCTGGACTAGAGGGGGAGACTAGGACAGATCTGGACTAGAGGGGGAGACTAGGACAGATCTGGACTAGATGGGGAGACTAGGACAGATCTGGACTAGAGGGGGAGACTAGGACAGATCTGGACTAGAGGGGGAGACTAGGACAGATCTGGACTAGAGGGGGAGACTAGGACAGATCTGGACTAGAGGGGGAGACTAGGACAGATCTGGACTAGAGGGGGAGACTAGGACAGATCTGGACTAGAGGGGGAGACTAGGACAGATCTGGACTAGATGGGGAGACTAGGACAGATCTGGACTAGAGGGGGAGACTAGGACAGATCTGGACTAGAGGGGGAGACTAGGACAGATCTGGACTAGAGGGGAAGACTAGGACAGATCTGGACTAGAGGGGGAAGACTAGGACAGATCTGGACTAGAGGGGGAGACTAGGACAGATCTGGACTAGAGGGGGAGGCTGGGACAGATCTGGACTAGAGGGGGAGACTAGGACAGATCTGGACTAGAGGGGGAGACTAGGACAGATCTGGACTAGAGGGGGAGACTAGGACAGATCTGGACTAGAGGGGGAGGCTAGGACAGATCTGGACTAGAGGGGGAGACTAGGACAGATCTGGACTAGAGGGGGAGACTAGGACAGATCTGGACTAGAGGGGGAGACTAGGACAGATCTGGACTAGATGGGGAGACTAGGACAGATCTGGACTAGAGGGGGAGACTAGGACAGATCTGGACTAGAGGGGGAGACTAGGACAGATCTGGACTAGAGGGGGAGACTAGGACAGATCTGAACTAGAGGGGGAGACTAGGACAGATCTGGACTAGAGGGGGAGACTAGGACAGATCTGAACTAGAGGGGGAGACTAGGACAGATCTGGACTAGAGGGGGAGGCTAGGACAGATCTGGACTAGAGGGGGAGACTAGGACAGATCTGGACTAGAGGGGGAGACTAGGACAGATCTGGACTAGAGGGGGAGACTAGGACAGATCTGGACTAGATGGGGAGACTAGGACAGATCTGGACTAGATGGGGAGACTAGGACAGATCTGGACTAGAGGGGGAGACTAGGACAGATCTGGACTAGAGGGGGAGACTAGGACAGATCTGGACTAGAGGGGGAGACTAGGACAGATCTGGACTAGAGGGGGAGACTAGGACAGATCTGGACTAGAGGGGGAGGCTAGGACAGACCTGGATTATAATATAGGGATTGGCCTGATTGCAGGTCATGTTCAGATTGTTTCTAATGCTTTTTTGAAAGATATCACGTAGTACAACTGCAAAAGTGTTGCTCTCCACTTCCTGGAGGACCGAGTTTTGAAATCAGTGAAATTAGAGAATGATAGCTAAGGAGATTGAGACAATTCTGGTGATTGATTGCGAATATGCAGAAGGAATCGAAAAGAGAACACACAAAAGGCTATTGTATAAAAAACCTGTCTCCGGATAACATCTTCAAACTAAGGGCAACCATGGCAACCGTGACAGAGAGGGAGAAGTGTCCATCCATGTATACAGGTAAGAGAGTGTAGCTAACAAAAGTTTCAGATATTACACGTTTCTAATTTAGTCAGAAAGTTGTTTTCATTTCAAGCTAAAGCATACTGTTAGTTATCTAACTAACATTAGCTGGCTGGCTCGCTAGCTAACATCACATGTATGATCAGTGTAGTAATATTATTTGTATCTCAGAGCCATTTGCATTGTTAGTTATAGCCTAATGTTAGCTAACACTGAACCTGGTTGGTTACTGTAGCTACCTGCAGATTCATGCAGGGTAGTAAAGTTATGAGTTGGGATTATGGTTAATTGTTTAGCTAGTTAGCTACATGTCTAAGCAAAAGACTCCACTATGTAGCAACCAATTCAATAGGATGGTAATGATGTCACTGTGGCAACTGTCGATAAACGTAGCTGATAAATTCGCTCTGGCTATCTACTCCTATTTCAGAGCACTCTCAGTCTGTGTGTGCCAGAGCACAGAATAACTGACTAATTTGTGAAAGCTAAAATCCGGTTGAATATGGCCGGTGTCAGTAAATGTTGGCAAAAAAGGGTAAGTAAATTGTTGCCAGCAGCACAATTACAGTCACCAATGCTCTGGATAACATAAAAACTGCTAACCAGCTCTTCTAAGGCAAGTAAATTGTCAAAGTGAGCTGTTCTCTCATTTGTGTCTGGAAGTTGCTAGCAAGCTAGGTTACGTTAGCCAGTTAGCTTGGGTGCTTGACTGCTGTTGTTTGGTCAGAACATTCGGATCAACCCCACTCCTACTCCAGAGCTTCCAGTGTGCTCTCTGAACGCTCCGAGAGTTGAAACGCTCTGAATTTACGAACGGACAATCTGACAACTCTCTGAGTTTACCAACCCCCAGGGCATACTCTGAGCGCACTATGGCACTCCAGACTGAATTTACGAAACACACCGTAGTATAAACCAGCCTTTAGTCTTGAAATCTTTGGTTGTTTAGTACTGTACATGGGACAAGGCTTAAGAAGGTGTGAACAATGATGAATGGGTGTAAACAAAGTCGAGATCTCCAGTAGGTTAACCAAAACATTCAAGAACCATTTTCTCAAAAGTGAGTTCACAAGTGTATCAACTTTCAAAGCACAATTACTTTCCCATTGTTCCTCAACTGTAGTGTATGATTTACCATTTTCTAGCTCTGAGTCTTTACTTTTATCCAATGTAAAAAAAAAAATAATATTAAAAATTCTAATTTTGCTACATAAGACCTATTCGAGCCGGTCGGTCACGTTGATTTGCATTTTTTTTAATGGAAAAGTTGCAGTTAATAAAAACAAAAACATGGAATCATTCCTCTAACAAACATACAGTGCAGATCAATTCTTCAAATTCATTATTTTACACAATATTTTATCACAGCACTGGCAAAACCATGGTTGACCAACTCCCTGACCAAAACGGCTAATCTTTATCCCATCAAAAGGAAGATTCATGTCCATTGAAGTATTCAACATGATTCACAGCTGTAATGGCTTGGCTGCCAAAGGTGCTTCCATCAAATATTAACTCTGGATTGTGATGAAATACACAATCAATACATCTTCATTTAGTATTTTTGATGAATTTGGAAAATGTTATATCATTTTAATTTTAATTTGAACATTTGGAGTCGGTGGTGTAGATTATTAGGAAGAACATGCAATGTAATCTCTTTAGATACAATTTTATTAAGGAAGCAAAATGTGAAGATTGTATGAGGGGCGTGTAGACTTTCACCAGTGACTGTATGTTTATACAATAGTGTTCTTCCAGCAGAAGCAAGACAATAGTTATCGGTTTAAGAATGGCATTTGTGAGTAATTTTTTTTATAAAAACCACAATAATAACCCGATGGTATTCTGAGCTCATATTGGCCACATAAAACCAAACAGAAGCATGCATAATTTAGAAAGCGCAAATTGGATTGTATTGATTAATGACCACCTTTCCTAACATTTGGAAGGCCTTGATAAGTCAATATTTTACCCTGCTGTGAATACAGGCTTAGAAAGCATTTACCTAATTCATCTTATTAAGATCATGCACCAAACAAGCTTTTCAGTTCTTTTGTGAAATATCCTACCTCTGCATGTCTCTTATCAGTTACAAGTGACACAGTTGATGTTTGTCTATGTACACCAGTCACCACATTAACCTGTCGTGTTTACAGCCAATATTGAGCAATCAATTATTGTATTAATTGTTGAATAAAAGTAGTTATCAATTTGGTAAGTCACTCAACTAGTTTATCAGCTAGCTAATCAGTTGATAGATTCTGCAAATCCATATGCAGAATAGGTATGCTCTACACAGACCTGGTCAAACACATTTATTTTATGATTCCCTCCCCCTCGGCTAGTGTACTCTACAGTAGTCTCCAAATGACATTGTGTTAATAAACCAATAACTAGCCTGCTAATATTGTTGCACTTGCTAAGTCTAAGGGTTTTAGGCATAGTTAACTGGTCTGTAACCTAAATCAGTGTTTTTGCCTAGTTGTTGAATGTACATGTCCACAGGGAGACAGTAACCTTACCTTAGGTCCAAGGCCAGCTCTGTCTTCACTCCTTTGGGTCGGGGAGCACAAGCAGATTATTATGTTGTGATGAGGTTGAAAACAAATATATACAACAAGGAGAACTACAAACAGTCATGCCTAAACCAAAGATTCAAAATAAAACAAAATGCCTCATGGCCACCAAACAAACCAGCAGCATCATGGCCACCAAACCAACCAGCAGCCTCATGGCCACCAAACCAACCAGCAGTCTCATAGCCACCAAACCAACCAGCAGCCTCATAGCCACCAAACCAACAGGCAGTCTCATAGCCACCAAACCAACCAGCAGCCTCATAGCAACCAAACCAACCAGCAGCCTCATAGCCACCAAACCAACCAGCAGTCTCATAGCAACCAAACCAACCAGCAGCCTCATAGCCACCAAACAAACCAGCAGCCTCATAGCCACAAAACCAACCAGCAGTCCCATTGCCACCAAACCAACCAGCAGCCTCATGGCCACCAAACCAACCAGCAGTCTTATGGCCACCAAACCAACCAGCAGTCTCATGGCCACCAAACCAACCAGCAGCCTCATGGCCACCAAACCACCCAGCAGCCTCATGGCCACCAAACCAACCAGCAGCCTAATGGCCACCAAACCAACCAGCAGCCTCACGGCCACCAAACCAACCAGCAGCCTCATGGCCACCAAACCAACCAGCAGCCTAATGGCCACCAAACCAACCAGCAGCCTCATGGCCACCAAACCAACCAGCAGCCTCATGGCCACCAAACCAACCAGCAGCCTAATGGCCACCAAACCAACCAGCAGCCTCACGGCCACCAAACCAACCAGCAGACTCATGGCCACCAAACCAACCAGCAGCCTCATGGCCACCAAACCAACCAGCAGCCTCATGGCCACCAAACCAACCAGCAGCCTCACGGCCACCAAACCAACCAGCAGCCTCATGGCCACCAAACCAAACAGCATTGAGCCTCATAGCACCAAACCAACCAGCAGCCTCATGGCCACCAAACCAACCAGCAGCCCCATGGCCACCAAACCACCCAGCAGCCTCATGGCCACCAAACCAACCAGCAGCCTAATGGCCACCAAACCAACCAGCAGCCTCATAGCCACCAAACCAACCAGCAGCCTCATAGCACCAAACCAACCAGCAGCCTCATAGCCACCAAACCAACCAGCAGCCTCATGGCCACCAAACCAACCAGCAGCCTCATAGCCACCAAACCAACCAGCAGCCTCATGGCCACCAAACCAACCAGCAGCCTAATGGCCACCAAACCAACCAGCAGCCTCATGGCCACCAAACCAACCAGCAGTCTCATGGCCACCAAACCAACCACTAGCCTCACGGCCACCAAACCACCCAGCAGCCTCATGGCCACCAAACCAACCAGCAGTCTCATGGCCACCAAACCAACCACTAGCCTCACGGCCACCAAACCACCCAGCAGCCTCATGGCCACCAAACCAACCAGCAGCCTCATGGCCACCAAACCAACCAGCATTGCCATGGCCACCAAGCCAACCAGCATTGTCATTGCCACCAAACCAAACAGCAGCCTCATGGCCACCAAACCAACCATCAGCCTCATGGCCACCGAACCAACCAGCAGCCTCATGGCCACCAAACCAACCAGCAGCCTCATGGCCACCAAACCAACCAGCAGTCTCATGGCCACCAAACCAAACAGCAGCCTCATGGCCACCAAACCAACCAGCAGCCTCATGGCCACCGAACCAACCAGCAGCCTCATGGCCACCAAACCAACCAGCAGCCTCATGGCCACCAAACCAACCAGCAGTCTCATGGCCACCAAACCAACCAGCAGCCTAATGGCCACCAAACCAACGAGCAGCCTAATGGCCACCAAACCAACCAGCAGCCTCATGGCCACCAAACCAACGAGCAGCCTAATGGCCACCAAACCAACCAGCAGCCTCACGGCCACCAAACCAACCAGCATTGAGCCTCATAGCTTGCCAGCTGGGACACTTACTGATGACACTAATATACAGCACCTGATGTGTTAATCAAAGAGGCTCAGCATTTGAACAACGTTGCTGCTGTCTCCTGGGGGATGGAGTGTGGACGTGGTATTGAGCTATACTGTACTGTCTAAACTACCTAACCTGTTCCCTAACATTTGTCACATTTTTGCATAATATAAACTAGCGATTCATGTTGAATTATAAATCTGATGAAAATACAGTTGTGGAACCCATCAGGCTGGAACCCATTGTGACCTGTACGCTCTCGTTGGTTGGCCCTGGCTTCATACTCATCGCCAAACCCACTGGCTACAGGTTATCTACAAGTCTCTGCTAGGTAAAGCTACGCCTTATCTCAGCTCACTGGTCACCATAGCGGCACCCACTCGTAGCACGCGCTCCAGCAGGTATATCTCACTGGTCACCCCCAAAGCCAATTCCTCCTTGGGTCATCTTTCCTTCCAGTTCTCTGCTGCCAATGACTGGAACGAACTGCAAAAATCTCTGAAGCTAGAGACTCATATCTCCGTCACTAGCTTTAAGCACCAGCTGTCAGAGCAGCTCACAGATCACTGCACCTGTACATAGCCCATCCGTAAACAACCCACCTATCTACCTACATCATCCCCATACCGTATTTATTTATTTATCTTGCTCCTTTGAACCCCAGTATCTCTACTTACACATTCATCTTCTGCACATCTACCATTCCTGTGTTTAATTGCTATATTGTAATTACTATGCCACCATGACCTATTTATTGCCTTATCTTACGTCGTTTGCACTCAATGTATATAGACTTTGTTTTCGTTTGTTCTACTGTATTATTGACTGTATGTTTTGTTTATTCCATTTGTAACTCTGTGTTGTTATATGTGTCAAACAGCTTTGCTCTTATCTTGGCCAGGTCGCAGTTGTAAATGAGAACTTGTTCTCAAATAGCCTACCTTGTTAAATAAAGGTGAAATAAAAAAATGAATACAAATAAAAGGCTGTAGAGTAATGAGCTGTGCTGACGTGTCCACTGTCCCCGGGGGGTGGTGTGAAACTTTGGGCTCCACATCCAGTCTAGATCTGGTGTTATGACAGTTTGTGGTCCAGTGCTCCTGGATTACAAGGAGTAATGGTGAAGTGAAGGCTGCTTCTTCCCCTAGGAAATACTGGATCAAGTCTAATAAACTATCGCTGTTTTTATTGCATCTCAAATTGATGGGATTAAGGATATTATCCCAAAATTAGGAGGAGGTTTGATATAGCGTAGAAGCGAGTGAACAGCATAATTAACCAGACAAAGAGATGGATTTTCTGACACAGGCAGTTGGGGAGTTCCTGGAGAAGAAGTTATTTTGGACAGCTTTATTCGCTGAAAAAAAAATATTGAGCTCCTAAATTACACCAGTTAGATCTAAATGAAATGAATGAACTAAGGTTCACAGTTCAACCTTAGGTTCCCGGCTAATCCTGAAGAGCATTTCCATCAATGTTCTGTGTTCCAGTAAAATATCTAGTCACGGGGATGGTGAGACGGAGACCCCCTACTGTGAGGACACGGCGTGTATATAGCGACTATCATCTAATACCTCTGTAAAATGAAAAGCGCTCTATTATTATCAAAAGGCTTTCGGCGATGGAAACTTAGCTCCCGCAGATAAGATTTGGATTCCAATTAAAGTCTAACATGTTACTCAAACTATGGAGCCTTGTGTCTATTTTAATGTTTAAGTCCAAAATGCAGAAGCAGACGTATCAAGAGCTCCTTTCCATACTAAAGCCTCGTGTGTTTTGTAAAAAAACTGAGTTATATTTGAATGACTTGTTCAAATATAAATGAGTGTTCCTTCTGACCTTTGTTGGGAAGAAGTCAGCCCCTGGCCTGGGCATTATCCACACACAGAGGCTGCATACCAAATGGCACCCTATGAGCCCTTGTTAAGAGTAGAGAATAGGGTACCATTTGGTACAGCCGTGTGCCTTCCCACAGTCCAGTTAAACAACAATGGTCTGGTATGGTCACATCATCATGGCTCCAGCAGTTGTAAATACTGCAGCAGGTGATAAATGTGTCATGTCTGGACAGAGATAGGCCACATTACCTTCACAGGAGCCATATTTCACCGTTCCTATCCGCCCGCCGGCTGATGAAATGCAGCGCCGCGCTGCGCAGAGACGAGAAGAGCTGAGCAAAGGCTGCACATCATACAGCTTTAAGTAAAGTCTGGTGCTTTATGGCCCTGATTAAGTCATCTAACGCCTATAGCCAGCTAGGGATCTGGGCTTGTTTCAACTCCAAGTCTTCAGCAGTGACTGTTATCCTGCAGTAGACTCGTAATGCGGAAATCTAATCGGAATAGTGTTCGTGCAACAATAAGAAAAAACACATTTGAAGATATTCTACTGAGGGTTTCATTTGATCTTTCTTATATTTCAAACCAGCATTAACTATCCATTCTATGGGTTTCATTTCAATCAAATACTGCTGAGGGAGGACTTTTCAGCATGTACATTCAATATTATTGATTTCTAGGTATTAAGATATTAGCTTGAGAGGGTCAACTAGGTCTATAGGCTTGTATGTGCGTCTGTTTGTGTACATCTGCTGTAGAGTTTTTTAAATGTCAGTCGGGACGGTTTAGTACTTTTCATATCTAGTCCAGGGGAGGGTCATGTAATTTGTAATCAATGACATTTCAATATTGCCTGATGCTGCCCCCTCATCCATGATTCTCTGCTGGACACGCAATATCAGGTACAGCTATTTTTCTTTCGCTCACATCTTTTATTCTACTTTTTCACCCCGGACGCTTTATCTGAACATGGTTCTACACGACCTCCACCAGCCAAATCTTTTTTACATTTTTATTATTATAATTTTATTTACCTTTATTTTGCCAGGTAGGCAACTTGAGAACAAGTTCTCATTTACAACTGCGACCTGGCCAAGAATAAAGCAAAGCAGTTCAACACATACAACAACACAGAGTTACACATGGAATAAACAGAACATACAGTCAATAATACAGTTGAAGAAAGTCTATATACAATGTATACAAATGAGGTAAGAAAAGGGAGGTAAGGCAATAAATAGGCCATGGTGGCGAAGTAATTACAATATGCCAATTAGACACTAGAGTGATTGATGTGCAGAAGATGAACGTGCAAGTACAGATATGTATGTGTCGAACTGACCTGAAGCCAGTGGGTTTGGCGACGAGTATGAAGCAAGGGCCAGCCAACGAGAGCACTTTGAGATATCAGCTGATCAGGGCTATATAAATACATTTGATTTGATTTGAAATTTGATTTGAGATACAGGGGTGCAAAGGAGAAAGATAAATACATAAATACAGTATGGGGATGAGGTAGTTGGATGGGCTATTTACAGATGAGCTATGTACAGGTGCAGTGATCTGTGAGCTGCTCAGACAGCTGGTGTTTAAAGCTAGTGAGGTAGGTAAGAGTCTCCAGCTTCAGTGATTTTTACAATTCATTCCAGTCATTGGCAGCAGAGAACTGGAAGGAAAGGCGGCCAAAGGAGGAGATATACCTGCTGGAGCGTGTGCTATGGGTGGGTGCTGCTATGGTAACCAGCGAGCTGAGATAAGAGATAAGGCGTGGCCTTACCTATCAAAAACTTGTAAATGACCTGAAGCCAGTGGGTTTGGCGATGAGTATGAAGCGAGGGCCAGCCAACGAGAGCATACAGGTCACAGTGGTGGGTAGTATATGGGGCTTTGGTGACAGAACGGATGGCACTGCGATAGACTACATCCAATTTGCTGAGGAGAGTGTTGGCGGCTATTTTCTAAATGACATCGCCGAAGTCGAGGATCGGTTGGATGGTCAGTTTTACGAGGGTATATTTGGCAGCATGAGTGAAGGATGCTTTGTTGCGAAAGTAGTAACGTTAACATGATGCCTTTTCATTGCAGTCGATCGCCCTTTGGCGAGGATAGCCGTGCTGCAAGTCCTGCTTCAGACACAATCGTTTGGCATGGGTTAATTTAAGTGCAGGAAAGATGAAACAGTGTATGTGCCACCAATAAGTACAAATAGTAGTATAAATCCCCTTGCACAGTCCCCGCAGCCGGACAACTTTCTCATGGCTTCTTGAAGGAAATGCTGTAGGAATGCTCAACCGGTGTTGCTCATTCAGCCGACAGAAACTTTCAACCGGTTCTCCCCATTAAAGCAATGAGTCAGAGTCCGAATCTTCTCTGGTCTCTCCTCCACCCATTACGAGGGCTGAGACGCCGAAGCCTCCCACCATTAACTCTGACAATTTGAGCACCCTAGTCATTGGCGACTCCATTACCCGTAGTATTAGACTTTTAAAAAATCCTCCAGCGATCACACACTGTTTACCAGGGGGCAGGGCTACCAACGTTAAGGCTAATCTAAAGATGGTGGTGGCTAAGGCTAAAACTGGCGAGTGTAGAGAGTATAAGGATATTGTTATCCACGTCGGCACAAACGATGTTAGGATGAAACAGTCAGAGGTCACCAAGCGCAACATAGCTTCAGCGTGTAAATCGGCTAGAAAGATGTGTCGGCATCGAGTAATTGTCTCTGGCCCCCTCCCAGATAGGGGGAGTGATGAGCTCTACAGCAGTCTCCCAACTCAATCACTGGTTGTGAAACTGTTTTCTGCCCTCCTAAAAGATAGAATTTGTAGATAATTGGCCCTCTTTCTGGGACTTACCCACAAACATTACCAAGCCTGGCCTGCTGAGGAGTGACGGACTCCATCCTTGCTGGAGGGGTGCTCTCATCTTATCTATGAACATAGACAGGGCTCTGACTCCTCTAGCTCCACAATGAGATAGGGTGCAGGCCAGGCAGCAGGCTGTTAGCCACCATGCCAGCTTAGTGGAGTCTGCCACTAGCATAGTCAGTGTAGTCAGCTCAGGTATACCCACTGAGACCGTGTTTGTGCCTAGATCTAGGTTGGTCAAAACTAAAAATGGTTGTGTTCGCCTTAGCAATCTCACTAGAATAAAGATGTCCTCCATTCCTGTCATTATTGAAAGAGATTGTGATATCTCACATCTCAAAATAGGGCTACTTAAAACGTCTTAGCGCTAGGGTTCAGATTTTTGTTTTTCTTAAAATAACATTCCCAAGGTAAACGGACATTTTCTCTGGCCCAGATCGTAGAATATGCATATAATTTACAGATTAGGATAGAAAACACTCCAAAGTTTCCAAAACTGTCAAAATATTGTCTGTGAGTATAACAAAACGTATTCTGCAGACGAAAACCTGAGAAAATATAACCCGGAAGTGATATAAAAAAAAAAAAAATCTGTTTCCTGGACCGTCTTTCTTCCATTTAAAGGGGTACCAATCAGATTCATTTTCCAATGGCTTCCTCAGGCTGTGACCAGGCTTTAGACATAGTTTCAGGCTTTTATTTTGAAAAATGAATGAGATTTTTCAAAAGTAGTCAGGTGTCCTCCATATAGTTCCTGCGCGCGCGAGAGGAGCTGACCATTTTCCTTTTGTCTCTTAATGAATAGGTTATGGTCCGGTTGAAATATTATCGATTATGTTTGTTAAAAACAACCTGAGGATTGATTATAAAAAACATTTGACATGTTTCTACGACCATTACGGATACTTTTTGGAATTTGTCGAACGGAACAAGGCTTTGGTTTTCTGAACATAACGCGTAAACCAAATGGCGTTTTTTTGTGATAAAAGTAATATTTATCGAACAAAAATAACATTTGTTGTGTAACTGGGAGTCTCGTGAGTGCAAACATCCGAAGATGATCTAAGGTAAGCGATAAATTGTATTGCTTTTCTGACTTTCGTGACCAAGCTAACCAAGCTAATATAAGGATAACTGTTCTAGCATTGATTGCTACAATCACAAAAGCTTGGATTTCTTTCGCTGTAAAGTATATTTTCAAACTCTGACATGATAGGTGGATTAACAACACGCTAAGCTGTGTTTTGGTATATTTCACTTGTGATTGCATGATTATAAATATTTTTTGTAATTTTTTTGCAGTTGGCGCCCTGCAATTCTAGCGGTTGTTTAGGAAAATTATCCCGTAAAAGGGATCCGTAGTGCAGAGAAGTTAAACAACTTGTTATTGATCTATCAGATCTATCAGTGGTAAAGGCATATTGAGTTCATCCTTGAAGCCAAAGTTACTTTACTTCCAAACAGATATGGTGGCTTATTGATGACTTTGAACTATTACTGTGTGAAAGACTGAGGATGACTTTCAACACAGTCTATAAATGTCCTCTGCGAAAGCACAACAACCTTAGACTTAAAGAGTTTCCCACAACTCTGACCAAAACGCTAGCAAACTCCTCTTTATAAATCTTCTTCAGGCTAGAGTCCTTTTTTTCTCAATTTCCACATGGCTTACTGACATGCCCAAAGTAAACTGCCTGTTGCTCAGGCCCTGAAGCCAGGATAAGCATATAATTGGTTCCATTGGAAAGAAAACACTTTGAAATTTTGTTTGAAAAAAGTTTGTAGAAATGTTAAAATAATATAGGAGAATATAACACAATAGATGTGGTAGGAGAAAATCCAAAAGAAAAAACAACCAGATTTTTTTTTTTTTTTGAGAGCCCATGCTCTTCCAATGGAACGTATAGGGAAATATTTCAATCTAGCTCCCATTATGCAATTCCTATGGCTTCCAATGTGTGTCATTAGTCTTTGTTCAAGGTTTCAGGCTTGTTTCTACCAAAACGAGTAAGAAATATCAGTTTTACCCCAGGGACACGGACCTGCTAATATCATTTTCCTATTGAACATACTTCTTTCCGTATGAAATATTATAGTTTAATTACATTTTAGGGTATTTAAGGATTGAATAGAAATGTATTTTGACTTGTTGAAACAAAGTTTAGGGGTGATTTTCGGATTCCTATCTTGGCATGTTGAACGAGTGGATTATTTAAACGATGGCGCCAACTAAACTGACTTTTTGGGATATAAAGAAGGATTTTATCGAAGAAAACCGCACTACATGTTATAGCTGGGACCCTGTGAGACCAAATCAGAGGAAGATTTTCAAAAAGTAAGTGAATATTTAATCGTTATTTGTGAATTTATGAAACCTGTGCCGGTGGAAAAATGCGCCGTCCTCAAACAATCGCATGGCATGCTTTCGCTGTAATGCCTACTGTTAATCGGACAGTGCAGTTAGATTAACAAGAATTTAAGCTTTTAACCGATATAAGACAATTGTATGTACCTAAATGTTTAATATCCATCATTTTTATGATTATTTATTTGAATTGTGCGCCCCCAGTTTCACTGGAAGTTGTCCCGCTAGCGGGACACCTTGCCTTAAGAGGTTTTTAATGTTAGCTCCCTCACATCCAAGGCAGTTATAGTCAATGAACTAATCACTGATCATAATCTTGATGTGATTGGCCTGACTAAAACTTGGCTTAAGCCTGAGGAATTTATTGTGTTAAATGCGGCCTCTCCTCCTGGTTACACTAGTGACCATAACCCCGCGCATCACGCAAAGGCGGAGGTGTTGCTAACATTTATGATAGCAAATTTCAATTTACAAAAAAATTACTGCCTTTTCGTCTTTTGAGCTTCTAGTCATGAAATCTATGCAGCCTACTCAAATACATTTAATAGCTACTGTTTCAAGGCCTCCTGGGCCATATACAGCGTTCCTCACTGAGTTCCCTGAATTCCTATCGGACTTTGTAGTTATGGCAGATAATATTCATATTTTTGGTGACTTTAATATTCACATGGAAAAGTCCACAGACCAGCTCCAAAAGGCTTTCAGAGCCATCATCGACTCAGTTGGTTTTGTTCAACATGTTTCCAGAAGGAGTCAGACGCAGGAGACAGAGAGTTCAGAGTAGCGTAATTTTAATCACCACAGAGGTGAACACGACGCCACTACAACCAAATGCCCCAACACACAAGGGGAACTAAATTCCGAAAATATAACATACACGAACCGTGACATACAAGCATGTACAAACAGTACACAAAACAATCCCGCGCACCCAGGCGGGCCTGCTGGGTAATAAAGCCCCACTAATCAACCTAACTACAAACAGGTGTAACCAATAAACAAACAAGGAGGGGGAGGATAAAATCAGTGGCAGCTAGTAGGCCGGTGACGACGACCGCCGAGCGCCACCCGAACAGGAAGGGGGGCCAACTTCGTCAGGAGTCATGACATTAACCTCCTAACTGAGATACTAAGTTTAACCTTGCGTAATACCCTAGATGCCGTCGCAAAACTAAAAACAAAAAAGATTTGTCATAAGAAACTAGCTCCCTGGTATACAGAAAATACCCGAGCCCTGAAGCAAGCTTCCAGAATATTGGAAAGGAAATTGCGCAACACCAAACTGGAAGTCTTCCGACTAGCTTGGAAAGACAGTACTGTGCAGTATCGAAGAGCCCTCACCTCTGCTCGATCATCCTATTTTTCCAACTGAATTGAGCAGTAAAAGAACAATCCAAAATATATTTTTGATACTGTTTTGCAAAGCTAACTAAAAAGCAGCATTCCCCAAGAGAGGATGGCTTTCTCTTCAGCAGTGATACATTCATAAACTTCTTTGACAAAAAGATCATGATCATTAGAAAGCAAATTACAGACTCCCCGTTAAATCTGCACATTTCTCCAAAGCTCAGTTGTCCTGAGTCTGCACAACACTACCAGGACCTAGGATCAAGGGAGACACTCAAGTTTTTTAATACTATATCTCTTGACATATTGATGAAAATAGTCTTGGCCTCTAAACCTTCAAGCTGCACACTGGACCCTATTCCAACTAAACTACTGAGAGTGCTCTCTACCGGCTCTCTATCCACCGGATGTGCACCAAACTCACTAAAAGTGTCAGTAATAAAGCCTCTGTTGAAAAAGCCAAACCTTGACCCAGAAAATATAAAAAACTCTCGGCTATGTCTAATCTCCCATTCCTCTCAAACATTTTTGAAAAAGCTGTTGCGCAGTCTTCCTGAAGACAAAACAATGTTTACGAAATGCTTCAGTCTGGTTTTAGACCACATCATAGCACTGAGACTGCACTCGTGAAGGTGGTAAATTATCTTTTAATGGCATCAGACCAAGGCTCTGCATCGGTCCTCGTGCTCCTAGACCTTACTGCTGCTTTTGATACCATCGATCACTACATTCTTTTGGAGAGACTGGAAACGCAAATTGGTCTACACAGACAAGTTCTGGCCTGCCTTAGATCTTATCTGTCGGAAATATATCAATTTGTCTCTGTGGATGGTTTGTCTTCTGACAAATCAACAGTACATTTCGGTGTTCCTCAAGGTTCCGTTTTAGAACCACTATTGTTTCACTATATATTTTACCTCTTGGTGATGTCATAATGTTAACTTTCACTGCTATGTGGACGATACACAGCTGTACATTTTGATGAAACATGGTGAAGCAACAAAATTGCCCTCCCTGGAAGCCTGTGTTTTAGAGATAAGGAAGTGGATAGTGGCAAATGTTTTACTTTTAAACTCGGACAAAACAGAGGTACTAGTTGGTCATCTATGAACGTTTGAACAGCTTGGCTATGTTCTGTTATAATTTCCACCAGGCACAGCCAGAAGAGGACTGGCCACACCTCAGAGCTTGGTTCCTCTCTAGGTTTCTTCCTAAGATCCGGCCTTTCTAGGGAGTTTTTCCTAGCCACCGTACTTCTACATCTGCATTGCTTGCTGTTTGGGGTTTTAGGCTGGGTTTCTGTACAGCACTTTGTGACATCGGCTGATGCAAAAAGGGCTTTACAAATAAATTTGATTGATTGATTGAGTCGGGAAGGTAGTTCATGAAGTGCATAATTTAATAAACATAACAAGAAACACAAACAACGCACAGACAGGATGCAGAAACAGAAACAATAATGCCTGGGGAAGGAACCAAAAAGAGTGACATATATAGAGAAGGTTATCAAGGAGGTGATTGAGTCCAGGTGAGTTTGATGACGTGCGGTTGCCTTGGCCGAGGCAAAGGAACCTGTTCACCAGCTGAGGCATGGGATCCCGTAGAACCCGCTGAGGCAGGGGAACCCGACAAACCGGCTGAGGCCTCCCAGGTAGCTCCGGTTTGGACACCTGGACCCGACATCACCTCCAACACCAAAAAAGTGAGGCGTCATTCTGTAACATGTGCGCATGGAGTCGGTAAGCAAGTTCAGGGGGTGCATAATTTAATAAACAAATGAACAAAACAAGTAACACGAACAACGCACAGACAAGAAACAGAAACAATGACGCCCGGGTAAGGAACCAAAGGGAGTGACATATATAGGGCAGGTAGGTGATGGAGGTCAGGTGAGTCTGATGACGCGCAGGTGTGCGTAACGATGGTGACAGGTGTACTTAAAACTAGACTTCACTTCACACACTGCAATGAATAGGTGTTCCCAATCATGAGCCCTGGCCTGCTCTTGCTGATGTAAATCCTTTTCTGCCAATGCCTCTGCTGTGTACCCTGCCATGCCACTTCAGGAGGTGAGTCAAAAGGCTTCTTCAGAAAATAATTTTCAATTTGTCAAAAAAAATGCTACATCTGTGCATGCGGATTACTGATGTCCTGTTCAGTTTGAGAGGGAGAGTGGGAAGAGGAGAAGGAGAACCAGAGGAAACTTTGAAAGTTTGCTACTGCTCTAATTTATTTTAATTAATTTTTTAAATGTCATTGCCCATGATGAAGCTATTTATCAAATTTATTAACCTCACAGTAAGCCAGATTCGAGTAATTTACATAATTTACAATACACTGAAGCGGCAGCCTATAGGCACAACCAATCGGAGAGGAACAGTGTAAGGGTGCTGAAAGTAGGCTAATCTGAGGCCTAATTCATTTAGTATAAACAGTCTTTGAAATGTATTCTACTTCTCCAAAAATAAGAGGGCTTTGTGTTGAAACCAATTTATTTCTATTTAAGAAATAAGAGGTAAAATAAGAGGTAGGCCAACCTGTTTGACAGACGCAATTATAGGCTATTTTCCATAGATTTTGTCAGACAATTCCTTCAGTAATCATGCACTCCTTAAAAAACGAATAGCATTTTCTTGGTGGACTCATATTAACATCTCTACGTATTACTAGTGGTGGGGTAGGCTAAATAAATACAACTAAATAAATACAACCTAATTGAAGTAATAGAGATAAAGGAAGATACTGGGTAGTGCATGCCCAGAGCTAATTTATGAGTGGTACCTCTAGTCCGACAATTATTCCACAGATTAAACGGTAAACCGGATTTGTTTCTAGTCATCTCTCCTCCTTCCTTCAGGTTTCTTTTTCTTCTTTTGACTTAATATGGTGGTTGGCAACCAACTTTATGGTGCATTAACACATAGATGAACTGAATGTGGACCTCAGTTCATCGTTCAATCACCCACATGGGTATATGCTCCTAAAATCAAATGAGGAGATGGCACGTGGTTATATGGTCCTAAAAACATGTTATGATGGCGCCGGAGGGGAGGGCGGCCGTCTTATCGGCTCTTAACCAACCATGCTATTTCCTTCATTTTTTTGTTGCGTTGTTCGTATCTTGTTATGTTCACAATGCTGCTGCTACCGTCTCTTATGACTGAAAAGAGCTTCGGGACATCAGCACTGGGATTGCTCACCTGAAACTGGATGAAGAGTTCTTCTTCAATGAGTTGGATGGAAGGGATAGGCTACTACAGACACCTGACCAGGCCCAGATCCCCGTGATTTGCCGGAGAAGGAAACTGATATTTTGTGGAAAAAGATCAGGGTACCTTGCGAGGATCAGGCGACGAGTGGCTAATCTGTCCATGCCTTCTGTCCTGCTAGCTAATGTTCAATCGCTGGAAAATAAATGCGATGAATTGAATGCATGTATCTCATACCAACGGGACATTCAAAACTGTAATATCTTATGTTTCACCGAGTCTTGGCTGAACGACGACATTAAGAACATACAGCTGGCGGGTTATACACTCTATCGGCAGGACAGAACAGCAGCATCTGGTAAGACACGGGGCGGGGGCCTATCCATATATGTAAACATCAGCTGGTGCACGATATCTAAGGAAGTCTCGAGGTTTTGCTCACCTGAGGTAGAGTATCTCATGATAAACTGAAGACCACACAATCTACCTAGAGTTTTCATCTGTATTTTTCCTAGCTGTCTACATACCACCACAGACCAATGCATGCACTAAAACCGAGCTCAATGAGCTGTATACCGCCCAAGCAAACAGGAAAACGCACATCCAGAGGCTGCGCTCCTAGTGGCCGGGGACTTTAATGTAGGGAAACTAAAATCAGTTTTACCTAATTTCTATCAGCATGGTAAATGTGCAACCAGAGGGAAAAAAATGAGACCACCTTTACTCCACACACAGAGATGTGTACAAAGTTCTCCCTCGCCCTCCATTTGGCAAATCTGACCATAACTCTATCCTCCTGATTCCTGCTTACAAGCAACAATTAAAGCAGGAAGCACCAGTGACTCAGCCTACAAAAAAAGTGGTCAGATGAAGCAGATGCTAAACTACAGGACTGCTTTGCTAGCACAGACTGGAATAAGTTCCAGGATTCTTCTGATTGCATTGAGGAGTACACCACGTCAGTCACCGGCTTTATCAATAAGTGCATCGAGGACGTCATCCCCACAGTGACTGTACGTACATACCCTAACCAGAAGTCATGGATTACAGGAAACATTCACACTGAGCTAAAGGGTAGAGCTGTCACTTTCAAGGAGTGGGACTCTAACCCGCTCCTTTATAAGAAATCCCGCTATGCCCTCTGACGAACCATAAAACAGGCAAATAGTCAATACAGGACTAAGATCGAATTGTACTACACCGGCTCCGACGCTCGTCGGATGTGGCAGGGCTTGCAAACCATTACAGACTACAAAGGGAAGCACAGCCGAGAGCTGCCCAGTGACACGAACCTACCAGACGAGCTAAATCACTTCTATGCTCGCTTCGAGGCAAGTAACACTGAAACACGCACGAGAGCATCAGCTGTTCCGGACGACTGTGTGATCATGCTCTCCGCAGCCGATGTGTGTAAGACCTTCAAACAGGTCAACATTCACAAGACCACAGGACCAGATGGATTACCAGGACGTGTACTCGTGTACCAACTGGCAAGCGTCTTCACCGACATTTTCAACCTCTCCCTGTCTGAGTCTGAAATACCAACATGTTTCAAGCATACCACCATAGTCCCTGTGCCCAAGAACACTAAGGTAACCTGCCTAAATAATTCCCGACCTATAGAACTCAAGTCTGTAGCCATGAAATGCTTTTAAAGGCTGGTCATGGCTCACATCAACACCATTATCCCAGAAACCCTAGACCCACTCCAATATGCATGCCGCACCAACAGAGCCACAGATATTGCACTCCACACTGCCCTTTCCCACCTGGACAATAGAAACACCTATGTGAGAATGCTATTCATTGACTACAGCTCAGCGTTCAACACCATAGTGCCCTCACTAAGCTAAGGACCCTAGGATTAAACACCTCCCTCTGCAACTGGATCCTGAACTTCCTGACGGGCCGCACACAGGTGGTGAGGGTAGGTAACAACACATCCGCCACGCTGATCTTCAACACGGGGGCCCCTAAGGGGTGCGTGCTCAGTCCCCTCCTGTACTCCCTGTTCACTCATGACTGCACGGCCAGGCATGACTCCAACACCATCATTTAGTTTGTTGATGACACAACAGTGGTAGGCCTGATCACTGACAATGATGAGACAGCCTATAGGGAGGAGGTCAGAGACCTGGCTGTGTGGTACCAGGACAACAACCTCTCCCTCAACGAGATCAAGACAAAGGCGATGATTGTGGACTACAGGAAAAAGTGGACCGAGCACGCCCCCATTCTCATCGACGTTGCTGTAGTGGAGCAGGTTGAAAGCTTCATGTTCCTTGGCGTCCACACCCCCAACAAACTATCATGGTCCAAGCACACCAAGAGTCATGAAGAGGGCACGACAAAACTTGTTCCCCCTCAGGAAACTGAAAAGATTTGGCTTGCGTCCTCAGATCTTCAAAAGGTTTTACAGCTGCACCATCTAGAGCATCTTGACTGGTTGCATCACTGCCTGGTATGGTAACTGCTCAGGCTCCGACTGCATGGCACTACAGAGGGTAGTGCGTAAGGCCTAGTACATCACTGGGGCCAAGCTTTCTGCCATCCAAGCTTTCTGCCATCCAGGTAGCATAGTGGTTAGAGCGTTGGACTAGTCACCGAAAGGTTGCAATATTGAATCCCCGAGCTGACAAGGTCAAAATCTGTCGTTCTGCCCCTGAACAAGGCAGTTAACCTACTTTCCCAGGCCGTCATTGAAAATAAGAATTTGTTCTTAACTGACTTGCCTAGTTAAATAAAGGTAAAATAAATAAAAAATACCAGGCAGTGTCAGACGACGGCCTTAAAATTTGTC
Source organism: Salvelinus fontinalis (assembly GCF_029448725.1). Lineage (NCBI taxonomy): Eukaryota > Metazoa > Chordata > Actinopteri > Salmoniformes > Salmonidae > Salvelinus > Salvelinus fontinalis. The sequence goes on from NC_074671.1 coordinate 8,551,256, forward strand.
TAAGACTCCAGCCACCTTAGTCATAGTCAGTTCACTCTGCTACCGCACGGCAAGCGGTACCGGAGCGGCCGAGTCGAGGTCCAAGAGGCTCCTAAATAGCTTCTACCCCCAAGCCATAAGACTCCTGAACACCTAATCAAATGGCTACCCAGACTATTTGCAACCCCCCCCCCCTCCCCCCACCACCTACATGTACGTATAATCGTTACACCGGTGCTCCCGCACCTTGACATTGACTCTGTACCGGTACTCCCTATATATGGCCCTGCTTTTGTTGTTTACTGCTGCTCTTTAATTATTTGTTATTCTTATCTCTTACTTTTTTGGGGGAGGGGGTATTTTCTTAATACTGCATTGTTGGTTAAGTGCTTGAAAGTAAGCATTTCACTGTAAGGTCTGTTGTATTCGGTGGTTGTGACAATACCATCATTTGATTTGAGGAGATTTGAGATGCAGGACTTGCAGTGCGTTAAGCGTCACAAATAGAACCAAGTTCTATTTTAGCGCCTGGCTCTGCAGACGCTCGTTGATGCCCTGAGCAGTGTGGGTGCAATGATTGAATAACATGTATGTGTACAATTATTTTCCAACGCTTGTCGACGTGAGCGGTGTGATCAGCATGTAAGTTTTGACCGCTTGACAACACTTCGCTCCAATAGATTGGCCGCTTCTTGTGTGTAGGCGTGAACATATTCAGGTAAGTTAATACATTTTGAAAATGTTAAAAAACGATGCATTATTAGCTAGCTACCTACAGCAGGCCACTGTGTGTAGGCTAATTTGCTGCTTGTTTGCTAGCTAGTTAGCCAACTTTACATACTATAGCTAAGTGAAATATCCTCAGCTAGCTAACTTCATATTAGCTTGTTATCTTGATGTAGGCCTATTTATCATTGTAAATGGAAAAACTCAATATACCAAATGGATTTGTTTGTTAACAGCAGCGGTGGCCGTGTGCAATTTGCATAAAGTCGAGCAGAGCTGAACTTTTTATTCCGCTCTGCTAGTAGGGTCCTTGCCTCTCACCTTACCACAATCCGCTGAGCTTTGCTCCATGTGCCCCAGTTGAAAATGAAATGTGGGTGGAACTTCATCTGACGAATTTGAATGAGGTGAAAATGATATGTAAAATGTGTTTAAATCCGCTCCACACTCCAGCCTAATAACGCACACGGCTCACTCCACTTCCCTCACATGCTCTGTTGTGGTATTATAAAGAGATTCTGCTGGTCTCCAGTCATGTAAAATAACATAGAATTTTATTCAATGTGTTTATCGGACCTGAAAAATACGATGATAGATACATTCAATGCTTTTATTAAAAGTTATCTTTTAATAGGAGTAGGAGTAGGTGTCACGTTCCTGACCTGTTTTCTGTTGTTTTGTATGTGTTTAGTTGGTCAGGACGTGAGCTGGGTGGGAATTCTATGTTGTGTGTCTAGTTTGTCTGTTTCTATGTCAGCCTAGTGTGGGTTCTCAATCAGAGACAGATGGTAGTCGTTGTCTCTGATTGAGACTCATATATAGGAGGCTTGTTTTGTGTTGGGATTTTGTGGGTGTTTGTTACCTGTCTCTGTGTTTGTGGTCTGCACCAGATAGGTCTGTATCGGTTTTGCACAATGGTTATTTTGTATGTTTGTAGTGTTTCACTTGTTCTTGTATTAAACATGTTGAACACTAGCCGCGCTGCACTTTGGTCCTCTCCTTCACCCCTGGAAGAAAATCTTTACAGAAACACCCACCAAACCCGGACCAAGCAGCGTGGCAACAGGCAGCAGCAACAGCAGCAGCGGTACAAGGAGGAATGGTCATGGGAGGAAATCATAAACGGAAAAGGACCCTGGGCAAAGGTGGGAGAGAATCGCCACTCTTGGGAGGAGAAGGAGGCAGCCACAGCCCAGGAGCGCTGGATTGAGGAGGCAGCACGTAAGAGAGGCTGGAAGCCCGAGAGGCTCACCCAAAAATGTCTTGGGGGGGGGGGGGCTATAGGGGCGTTTGGCGAAGCCGGGTTGGATACCTGAGCCAACTCCCCGGGCTTACCATGGAGTGAGAGGGCGTCGTACTGGTCAGACACCGTGTTATGCGGTAAAGCGCACGGTGTCCCCAGTACGCGTGCTTAGGCCAGTGCGGGCTATTCCACCTTGCCGCACTGGGAGGGCTAGGTTGGGCATCGAGCTGGATGTCATGAAGCCGGCCCAACGTATCTGGCCTCCAGTACGTCTCCTCGGGCCGGAGTAAATGGCACCAGCCTTACAGGTGGTGTCCCCGGTTCGCCTGCATAGCCCAGTGCGGGTTATTCCACCTCGCCGCACTGGCAGGGCTACGGGGACCATTCAACCTGGTAAGGTTGGAGAGGCTCGGTGCTCAAGAGCGCGTGTCCTCCTTCACGGTCCGGTATATCCGGCGCCCCCTTCCCGCCCCAGCCCAGTACCACCAGTGCCTACACCACGCACCAGGCTTCCAGTGCATCGCCAGAGCCCTGTTCCTCCTCCCCGCACTCGCCCTGAGGTGCGTGCCCTCAGCCCGGTACCTCCAGTTCCGGCACCACGCATCAGGCCTATAGTGCGCCTCAGCCGGCCAGAGTCTGCCGTCTGCCCAGCGGTGCCTGAACTGCCCGTCTGCCCAGCGGCGCCTGAACTGCCCGTCTGCCCAACGCCGTCTGAACCGTCCGTCTGCCCAGCGCCGTCTGAGCCGTCCGTCTGCCCAGCGCCGTCTGAGCCGTCCGTCTGCCCAGCGCCGTCTGAGCCGTCCGTCTGAGCCGTCCGTCTGCCCAGCGCCGTCTGAGCCGTCCAACTGCCCAGCGCCGTCTGAGCCGTCCGTCTGCCCAGCGCCGTCTGAGCCGTCCGTCTGCCCAGCGCCGTCTGAGCCGTCCGTCTGCCCAGCGCCGTCTGAGCCGTCCGTCTGCCCAGCGCCGTCTGAGCCGTCCGTCTGCCCAGCGCCGTCTGAGCCGCCAGAGACGCCAGCCAGTCAGGAGCCGCCAGAGACGCCAGCCAGTCAGGAGCCGCCAGAGACGCCAGCCAGTCAGGAGCTGCCAGAGACGCCAGCCAGTCAGGAGACGCCAGCCAGTCAGGAGCCGCCAGAGACGCCAGCCAGTCAGGAGCCGCCAGAGACGCCAGCCAGTCAGGAGCCGCCAGAGACGCCAGCCAGTCAGGAGCCGCCAGAGACGCCAGCCAGTCAGGAGCTGCCCTTCAGTCATGAGCTGCCCTTCAGTCATGAGCTGCCCTACAGTCATGAGCTGCCCTCCAGTCATGAGCTGCCCTCCAGTCATGAGCTGCCCTCCAGTCATGAGCTGCCCTCCAGTCATGAGCTGCCACTCAGTCCGGAGCTGCCACTAGTCCGGAGTTGTCCCTCTGTCCTGAGCTACCTTTCTGTCCTGGGCTACCTCTTTGTCCTGAACTACCTCTCTGTCCTGAGTTGTCTCCTCTATTGTAGAGGGGATTTGGTGAAGGTTCCTGGACCATGGTCGGGGGCGAGGGTCGCCACTCAAGGGACGCTAAGGAGGTGGACAAAGACAATGGTGGAGTGGTGCCCTCGTCCACCGCCGGAGCCGCCACCGCGGACAGATGCCCACCCAGACCCTCCCCTTGAGTTTTAGGGGTGCGCCCGGAGTTCGCACCTTGAGGGGGGGGGGGGGGGTTCTGTCACGTTCCTGACCTGTTTTCTGTTGTTTTGTATGTGTTTAGTTGGTCAGGACGTGAGCTGGGTGGGAATTCTATGTTGTGTGTCTAGTTTGTCTGTTTCTATATCAGCCTAGTGTGGGTTCTCAATCAGAGACAGATGGTAGTCGTTGTCTCTGATTAAGACTCATATATAGGAGGCTTGTTTTGTGTTGGGATTTTGTGGGTGTTTGTTACCTGTCTCTGTGTTTGTGGTCTGCACCAGATAGGTCTGTATCGGTTTTGCACATTTGTTATTTTGTAAGTTGTTTGTAGTGTTTCACTTGTTCTTGTATTAAACATGTTGAACACTAGCCGCACTGCACTTTGGTCCTCTCCTTCACCCCTGGAAGAAAACCTTTACAGTAGGAGGTAACAACTTTCCTTAGATATTTTAAAACGTAAATAATCTACAAAATTTAAGACAGGATAAACTGTGTTCAATACCGGACAAAAACAAAGTGAAGCACGTTCCGGGTCGCAGGCACCAAAACATTAGAGTGCAGCTGGAGTGACACATGAAAATAACAGGGCTACTTCTTAATTTCTCAAAGGAAAAACATCAACCAATTTCTAAAGACTGTTGACATCTTTTGGAAGCTATACAAACTGCAACCAAATGCCTGAAAATACCACCCCCTAGCCCACAGATTAACAGCACTGTCAACAAGGCAGGTCCTACAGGCCCTAGTTTTGTCGCATCTGGACTACTGTTGAGTCGTGTGGTCAGGTGTCACAAAGAGGGAGTGGGAAAATTGCATTTGGCTAAGAACAGGGCAGCACGACTGGCCCTTGTACACAACGAGGTTAACATTAATAATATGCATGTCAATCTCTCCTGGGTCAAAGTAGAGGAGAGATTGACTTCATCACTACTTGTATTTGTGAGCGGTATTGATATGTTGAATGGACTGAGCTGTCTGTTTGAACTACTGGCAAACAGCTTAGATGAAGAAAAAAAAAAACTGATAAAAATACACCTTATGGAACAGTGGGGACTGTGAAGCAACACAAACATAGGCACAAACACATGCATACAAACACACATTAACATACGCACTATACACACACACGTACACACAGGTTTTGTGTGGTAGATATGTGGTAGTAGAGCAGGGGCCTGAGGGCACACACACTTAATATGTTGTGAAGTCTGTTATGAATGTATTGTAAAGTTTTTAAAATGTTTAACTGCCTTCATCTTGCTGGACTTTGCAGGAAGCCTTGGTAGCAGCTAAAGGGGATCCATAGTAAGTACCCATACTAATACAGTTTGCAGTAACAGACTGTGGCGCACAGATCCACCCATGCAGTTAACATAGCTTATGTAAAGGAATCAATATAAAATGTCCTCTAAACGGGCCTCTCGAGTGGCGATGCGTTCTAAGGCACTGCGTCGCAGTGCCAGCTGTGCACTACAGATCCTGGTTCAATCCCAGGCTTTGTTGCAGCCGCCCGCGACCAAGAGACCCATGAGGCGACGCAAAATTAACCCAGCGTCGTCCGGGTTAGGGGAGGGTTTGGCCGGCCGAATATCCTTGTCCCTTCGTGCTCTAGCGACTCCTGTGGCGAGTCGGGCGCAGTGCAAGCTGACACAGTTGACAGGTGCATGGTGTTTCCTTGGTGCGGCACATTGGTGCGGCTGGCTTACAGGTTAAGCAAGCATTGTGTCAAGAAGCAGTGTGGCTTGGCGGGGTCGTGTTTTGTTGGGACGCACAGATCTCGACCTTTGTCTCTCCCGAGTCTGTACGGTTGTTGCAGCGATGCTGTAACTACCAATTGGATACCACAGAATTGAGGAGAAAAGGGGTTAAACAAAGATGTATCCTTTTGGTTAACTTGTTTTTATTCTTCTCATCTGCAGTCCAAACGGGGCCTGGTCCTTATGATAGCCCCATGTCGGGTGCCATAAAAGCCTCAATGGGAGCAGCTTTAACTTGGAGCGGACAGGGGGATAATACCAGAGATGGGATGACGTGAGTGCCAGGCTGTCTCAGGGCAGGAAGCTGAGCGGAGGCAGGAGGTCTTCAGGGGGTTGAGATGAGGAGATCTCCGCTGGCAGCCGGGAAGCTTAGTCTTTAATATGACGGTGATAACAAATACTCAATCACAGGTCACACAGACGAGAGGAGTGGACTGTCAAGGTGATGTTCAGGGTCAGGGGGGAAAGAAATGCTATAGACGTATTTATCTTCTTGACTGAATAGATTTAGCATCACACTTGTGTTGTGTTCACAGGCACAGTCAGTGTGAAAACTGTAAAATACATGCTGTTAAGATCACGTAGTGTTCATTGTGACGCTGCTTAGACAAAATACAAGGTTCTGACAGTGTCCTAAATGACTTGTTCCAGTGCATAGAGGTGACGCGTGCCCCAGTGTATTCTGCTGGACAGTCAATGTTAGACACATACTATTTAGTTGTGTGGACCTGTTTCTCTTGTCAATAATGCTGCTGGATGTTTTGGGCTGGATGTGGGCGGGACACTGAAAGGAGAGGTTGACTTGCAGCAATGGTTACAAGTTGTACCTCAGAAAATGTCTATGTCCCAATATGGAACCCCATTTCATATATAAGTCCCTGGTCAAACGTAGTGCACTATATAGGGAATATGGTGCCATTTCCCTGGTCAAAAGAAGTGCACTATATAGGGAATATGGTGCCATTTCAATGGTCAAAAGTAGTGCACTAAATAGGGAAAAGGGTGACATTTGGTACAGCCAAGGAAAGGGCCTTAGAAGAAAACTATTTCTAAGGTGAATCTGGTGAACTCTTAACCAGAAGGAAGTGACACAGATATGACATATGTGAACGGTACTGGAGAGCAGTGTAACTGACTGTCCTTAGTCCTGTAAGGCTTGGGGTCACAGAGGACATGGAGATCATGAACTAGGAAGCTGAAGTCAGAAGTAATCAAAGGGCCGTGTGTGTGTGTGTGTGTGTGTGTGTTGGAGAATAAGCCATCAAACATGCTATGCCTGAGATTTATCGACATTCTGTGGTAAGATGTTGAAGTAATTTTTTTTTATTGAACATCAGTAAATCAATCTGACAAGTAGGAGGTGATGCTAGCCAGCTGGCTCTACTGTAAGCAGGGCAGATATACTGTGTAGAAGGCAATAGGGAGAATTGCTAGCCAGCTGGCTCTACTGTAAGCAGGGCAGATATACTGTGTAGAAGGCGGTAGGGGGTAATGCTAGCCAGCTGGCTCTACTGTAAGCAGGGCAGATATACTGTGTAGAAGGCAGTAGTGGGTAATGCTAGCCAGCTGGCTCTACTGTAAGCAGGGCAGATATACTGTGTAGAAGGCAGTAGGGGGTAATGCTAGCCAGCTGGCTCTACTGTAAGCAGGGCAGATATACTGTGTAGAAGGCAGTAGGAGGTAATGCTAGCCAGCTGGCTCTACTGTAAGCAGGACAGATATACTGTGTAGAAGGCGGTAGGGGGTAATGCTAGCCAGCTGGCTCTACTGTAAGCAGGGCAGATATACTGTGTAGAAGGCAGTAGGGGGTAATGCTAGCCAGCTGGCTCTAATGTAAGCAGGGCAGATATACTGTGTAGAAGGGAGTAGGAGGTAATGCTAGCCAGCTGGCTCTACTGTAAGCAGGACAGATATACTGTGTAGAAGGGAGTAGGGGGTAATGCTAGCCAGCTGGCTCTAATGTAAGCAGGGCAGATATACTGTGTAGAAGGGAGTAGGGGGTAATGCTAGCCAGCTGGCTCTACTGTAAGCAGGGCAGATATACTGTGTAGAAGGCGGTAGGGGGTAATGCTAGCCAGCTGGCTCTAATGTAAGCAGGGCAGATATACTGTGTAGAAGGCGGTAGGGGGTAATGCTAGCCAGCTGGCTCTACTGTAAGCAGGGCAGATATACCGTGTAGAAGGGAGTAGGGGGTAATGCTAGCCAGCTGGCTCTACTGTAAGCAGGGCAGATATACTGTGTAGAAGGGAGTAGGGGGTAATGCTAGCCAGCTGGCTCTACTGTAAGCAGGGCAGATATACTGTGTAGAAGGCGGTAGGGGGTAATGCTAGCCAGCTGGCTCTACTGTAAGCAGGGCAGATATACTGTGTAGAAGGGAGTAGGGGGTAATGCTAGCCAGCTGGCTCTACTGTAAGCAGGGCAGATATACTGTGTAGAAGGGAGTAGTGGGTAATGCTAGCCAGCTGGCTCTACTGTAAGCAGGGCAGATATACTGTGTAGAAGGGAGTAGGGGGTAATGCTAGCCAGCTGGCTCTACTGTAAGCAGGGCAGATATACTGTGTAGAAGGCGGTAGGGGGTAATGCTAGCCAGCTGGCTCTAATGTAAGCAGGGCAGATATACTGTGTAGAAGGCAGACAGGTGCCACTTTCCACTTCTTCTCAAGAGGGAGTCAAGCAGTGTAGTGGAAAAGGTGTGATTTTTTAATGTGACGGTCATGAGATGTGTGTGAACACGTCGCGTACAAGCATGAACATTTCCAACTCACATGTCGAGGCGGTGGGTTTCTATAAAAGACGACCACCAACCATCCTGTTTGATGTGTCCCTTAGATTAAACATTTAACAAATATATTTGAAATTTGACAAGGTAGCAGTTTTCAAATTGTTACGTCTTATGCAAATTATGACAAGGTAGGAAAATCTGGTAGGTTACCGGTTTAGTGTCCCTTCATTTCCATTGGCCGTTATACAGTTATACAGTAGCTACAGGCTCTCCACATAGACAATACACACGGTAATGGATTGAATAATATAAGAGCCTGCTTACAGATTGAGACAACGAGTTTCAAGGACGGTGTCTTCTACCATTCTCCGTACACAATGCACTTACACTACAGTAGCCAGGCTGAGTAACAGCATTGCTGAAGCTCAAACGAACATATTCTGTATCATACACATTCATCACAATACACAGAGACAATCCTCATACGCATCAAATTACCCAAAGAAATGCAACCTTCGTCATATTTTAAAAGGAAGAAAATCAATAGGTATTTTGAATGATACTGCAAGGTATCTCATGTTCTCCAGTTGTATAGGTGTGATCAAACAAAGTGCACTTTGGCTAACACATGGTGTTAGGAGGAGCCTTTACCTATGAATAAAACGTGTGGGTGTGTGTTAATCATGCTTGTTAGTCATCGTTCTGCTTTCCCCCATTCTCTTCCTTTCTTCCTCTTCTTCTGCTTGTTATCTGTTCAGTGTGTCTGTCTCATTCTCAGCATCTCCCTCTGTCTCCCTCCATCTCTCTCCTTACCCTCCATCTCCAAGGTCTTAATGATGTTAGGTCCTGGCAGGAAGGTGTCACAGAGTGGGAAACACCACAGGAGACATCCCTACAGCACCTAGCCACTGTGACACCAGGCCTAGTGCCTACATCTCTCTCTCTCTCTCTCTCTCTCTCTCTCTCTCTCTCTCTCTCTCTCTCTCTCTCTCTCTCTCTCTCTCTCTCTCTCTCTCTCTCTCTCTCTCTCTCTCTCTCTCTCTCTCTCTCTCTCTCTCTCTCTCTCTCTCTCTCTCTCTCTCTCTCTCTGTGTTATGCTGAACGTTAAAGAGTTAAGTGATGACCCTTAATGTCCCCTCATCATGATGATGTAACAATACAGTATGAATATTAAAACATATTTCAGAAAAGTTTAACGTTGATTGATGACACTGAAATTGTTCTAGAAGAGATGTTTGAAGGTCCAAGTTCCCTCTGGGCCTCGTTAACAATTTGAGGTCCAACCTAGCAGTATCTCCTGCAGCCTTTCCTAACATACTACTGTTGACGTGTGCTGTAGCTCATTATATTTCAACGTCAATTTAGGCATTTGTGTGATCCAACCTTCCTTTTATACATGTAAAATCTCTCTTCTCATGTGGTGTCAGATGGTGAGTGAGAAGGAGAGGATTGAGGAGAGATAAAGAGAGAGAGAAGAAGAGGATTGAGGAGAGAGAAGGATAGTATTGAAGAGAGAGGGAAGCAGAGGAGAGAGGGAAGCAGAGGAGAGAGGGAAGCAGAGGAGAGGGAAGCAGAGGAGAGAGAAGGATAGTATTGAAGACAGAGGGATGCAGAGGAGAGGGATGCAGAGGAGAGAGAAGGATAGTATTGAAGAGAGAGGGAAGCAGAGGAGAGGGAAGGATAGTATTGAAGAGAGAGGGAAGCAGATGAGATGGAAGCAGAGGAGAGAGAAGGATAGTATTGAAGAGAGACGGAAGCAGAGGAGAGGGGAGCAGAGGAGAGGGAAGCAGAGGAGAGAGAAGGATAGTATTGAAGAGAGAGGGAAGCAGAGGAGAGGGAAGCAGAGGAGAGAGAAGGATAGTATTGAAGAGAGAGGGAAGCAGAGGAGAGGGATGCAGAGGAGAGGGAAGCGGAGGAGAGGGATGCAGAGGAGAGGGAAGCAGAGGAGAGAGAAGGATAGTATTGAAGAGAGAGGGAAGCAGAGGAGAGGGAAGGATAGTATTGAAGAGAGAGGGAAGCAGAGGAGAGGGAAGCAGAGGAGAGAGAAGGATAGTATTGAAGAGAGAGGGAAGCAGAGGAGAGGGAAGCAGAGGAGAGGGAAGCAGAGGAGAGAGAAGGATAGTATTGAAGAGAGAGGGAAGCAGAGGAGAGGGAAGCAGAGGAGAGGGAAGCAGAGGAGAGAGAAGGATAGTATTGAAGAGAGAGGGAAGCAGAGGAGAGGGAAGGATAGTATTGAAGAGAGAGGGAAGCAGAGGAGAGGGAAGAATAGTATTGAAGAGAGAGGGAAGCAGAGGAGAGGGATGCAGAGGAGAGAGAAGGATAGTATTGAAGAGAGAGGGATGCAGAGGAGAGGGATGCAGAGGAGAGGGAAGCAGAGGAGAGAGAAGGATAGTATTGAAGAGAGAGGGAAGCAGAGGAGAGGGATGCAGAGGAGAGGGAAGCAGAGGAGAGAGAAGGATAGTATTGAAGAGAGAGGGAAGCAGAGGAGAGGGAAGCAGAGGAGAGAGAAGGTTAGTATTGAAGAGAGAGGGAAGCGGAGGAGAGGGAAGCGGAGGAGAGGGAAGCGGAGGAGAGGGATGCAAAGGAGTAGGGAAGCAGAGGAGAGACAAGGATAGTATTGAAGAGAGAGGGAAGCAGAGGCGAGGGATGCAAAGGAGTAGGGAAGCAGAGGAGAGACAAGGATAGTATTGAAGAGAGAGGGAAGCAGAGGAGAGGGAAGCAGAGGAGAGGGAAGCGGAGGAGAGGGATGCAGAGGAGAGGGAAGCAGAGGAGAGAGAAGGATAGTATTGAAGAGAGAGGGAAGCAGAGGAGAGGGAAGAATAGTATTGAAGAGAGAGGGAAGCAGAGGAGAGGGATGCAGAGGAGAGGGAAGCAGAGGAGAGAGAAGGATAGTATTGAAGAGAGAGGGAAGCAGAGGAGAGGGAAGCAGAGGAGAGAGAAGGATAGTATTGAAGAGAGAGGGAAGCAGAGGAGAGGGATGCAGAGGAGAGGGAAGCAGAGGAGAGATAAGGATAGTATTGAAGAGAGAGGGAAGCAGAGGAGAGGGATGCAGAGGAGAGAGAAGGATAGTATTGAAGAGAGAGGGATGCAGAGGAGAGAGAAGGATAGTATTGAAGAGAGAGGGAAGCGGAGGAGAGGGAAGCAGAGGAGAGGGAAGCAGAGGAGAGGGAAGGATAGTATTGAAGAGAGAGGGAATTAGAGGAGAGGGATGCAGAGGAGAGAGAAGGATAGTATTGAAGAGAGAGGGATGCAGAGGAGAGAGAAGGATAGTATTGAAGAGAGAGGGAAGCGGAGGAGAGGGAAGGATAGTATTGAAGAGAGAGGGAAGTGGAGGAGAGGGATGCAGAGGAGAGGGAAGCAGAGGAGAGAGAAGGATAGTATTGAAGAGAGAGGGAAGCAGAGGAGAGGGATGCAGAGGAGAGAGAAGGATAGTATTTAAGAGAGAGGGAAGCGGAGGAGAGGGAAGGATAGTATTGAAGAGAGAGGGAAGTGGAGGAGAGGGAAGCAGAGGAGAGGGATGCAGAGGAGAGGAAAGCAGAGGAGAGAGAAGGATAGTATTGAAGAGAGAGGGAAGCAGAGGAGAGGGATGCAGAGGAGAGAGAAGGATAGTATTGAAGAGAGAGGGAAGCGGAGGAGAGGGAAGGATAGTATTGAAGAGAGAGGGAAACGGAGGAGAGGGAAGCAGAGGAGAGAGAAGGATAGTATTGAAGAGAGAGAGAAGGATAGTATTGAAGAGAGAGGGAAGCAGAGGAGAGGGAAGCAGAGGAGAAAGAAGGATAGTATTGAAGAGAGAGGGATGCAGAGGAGAGGGATGCAGAGGAGAGAGAAGGATAGTATTGAAGAGAGAGGGAAGCAGAGGAGAGGGAAGCAGAGGAGAGAGAAGGATAGTATTGAAGAGGAGAGGGAAGCAGAGGAGAGGGAAGCAGAGGAGAGAGAAGGATAGTATTGAAGAGAGAGGGATGCAGAGGAGAGGGAAGCAGAGGAGAGAGAAGGATAGTATTGAAGAGAGAGGGAAGCAGAGGAGAGGGATGCAGAGGAGAGAGAAGGATAGTATTGAAGAGAGAGGGAAGCGGAGGAGAGGGATGCAGAGGAGAGGGAAGCAGAGGAGAGAGAAGGATAGTATTGAAGAGAGAGGGAAGCGGAGGAGAGGGAAGCAGAGGAGAGAGAAGGATAGTATTGAAGAGAGAGGGAAGCAGAGGAGAGGGATGCAGAGGAGAGGGAAGCAGAGGAGAGAGAAGGATAGTATTGAATAGAGAGGGAAGCGGAGGAGAGGGAAGCAGAGGAGAGAGAAGGATAGTATTGAAGAGAGAGGGATGCAGAGGAGAGGGAAGCAGAGGAGAGAGAAGGATAGTATTGAAGAGAGAGGGAAGCGGAGGAGAGGGATGCAGAGGAGAGAGAAGGATAGTATTGAAGAGAGAGGGATGCAGAGGAGAGGGAAGCGGAGGAGAGGGAAGCGGAGGAGAGGGAAGCGGAGGAGAGGGAAGCGGAGGAGAGAGATGCAGAGGAGAGGGAAGCAGAGGAGAGAGAAGGATAGTATTGAAGACAGAGGGAAGCGGAGGAGAGGGATGCAGAGGAGAGAGAAGGATAGTATTGAAGAGAGAGGGATGCAGAGGAGAGGGAAGCGGAGGAGAGGGAAGCGGAGGAGAGGGAAGCGGAGGAGAGGGAAGCGGAGGAGAGAGATGCAGAGGAGAGGGAAGCAGAGGAGAGAGAAGGATAGTATTGAAGAGAGAGGGAAGCGGAGGAGAGGGAAGCGGAGGAGAGGGAAGCGGAGGAGAGGGAAGCGGAGGAGAGGGAAGCGGAGGAGAGGGAAGCGGAGGAGAGGGAAGCGGAGGAGAGGGAAGCGGAGGAGAGGGAAGCAGAGGAGAGGGAAGCAGAGGAGAGGGAAGCAGAGGAGAGGGAAGCAGAGGAGAGGGAAGGATCGTATTGAAGAGAGAGGGAAGCGGAGGAGAGGGATGCAGAGGAGAGGGAAGCAGAGGAGAGAGAAGGATAGTATTGAAGAGAGAGGGAAGCGGAGGAGAGGGAAGCAGAGGAGAGGGAAGCAGAGGAGAGGGAAGCGGAGGAGAGGGAAGCGGAGGAGAGGGAAGCGGAGGAGAGGGAAGCGGAGGAGAGGGAAGCGGAGGAGAGGGAAGCGGAGGAGAGAGAAGGATAGTATTGAAGAGAGAGGGAAGCGGACGAGAGGGAAGCGGAGGAGAGGGAAGCGGAGGAGAGGGAAGCGGAGGAGAGGGAAGCGGAGGAGAGGGAAGCGGAGGAGAGGGAAGCGGAGGAGAGGGAAGCGGAGGAGAGGGAAGCGGAGGAGAGGGATGCAGAGGAGAGGGAAGCAGAGGAGAGAGAACGAGTCAGTAGAGATGCAGCTGTACTAGTTATAGAGACCCCTCAGGGCTACCAGGGTTTTTTTCTCTCACCTCCTTAGACTGATGGTTAATTGTTTTTAGCACTTAACCCTTGTGTTGTGTTCAGGGTTAAAAATTACCCGCCACCAACCCCCTAAAAAATATTTTTTCAACATGAAATTTGATGACCTTCCTAGAGTGACCCCAACATTAGAAAAAATGAAACATCGCCTTTGTTCATATTTCCATGAAAGCTGTACACCACCTGGGTACAACGATGGTCTTAGGGTCATTTTTGATCCGGCAGTTATAAAATAATTTACAAACCACAAAGACACACACACACACACACACACACACATTGATAAATTGATCAATTGTGCTACTGATTGAACAGACAAAACTAAAATGTTATTGTACACGTGCAGCATCTCCCCTCCACGACCCCTCCATGACCCTACACACGACTCAAGTTCAGACAAAATAAAAACAATTTCAGACAAAATAAACATTTCTTGAAAGCGTTGTTTACTAATGAGGAATGCAGTCAGAGGCTTTAAAGGTGCTGCAGATGACAGTCCCCCCAGTTCTCTCTCTGCTGAAGCCATGAGTACATGTTAAAGTGCTCAACAGGTCGGAGATCAGATTTTTTCAGATGTCCAGGAGGAACAAGACAACAATGATTTAGATGAGGAGGAGGTATCTGAAGAAGAAGATGGGGAAGAATTCAACCCAGAGCACGATGCATCATCTTCAGATGAAGAAGATATCCCCCCCAAGCTGAAAGAGAGACATTTTTGTCAAAGAACAGCAAAATAAAATGGTCCTTGTGACAACCAGGCCAGGATGGCAGCACAAAATGTCATAAGGATGACCCCAGGGCCCACAAGACATGTAGTTGCCCATGCCCAGGACATCGCCTCAACATTCTACATGTTCATCACACCAGCCATCGAAAAAATCATCCTGGAGATGATAAATTTGGAGGGTGGAGACAACTGGAAAAGGATGGATGAGATTGACCTGTGTGCCTACATAGGGCTGCTAATCTTAGCGGGTGTGTATAGGTCACGAGGCGAGGCTACATGTAGTCTCTGGGATGCAGAGAGTGGAAGGGTGATTCTCCGTGCCACGATGCCACTGAAAGTCTTTCACACTTTCTCAAGAACGCTACGATTTGATAACCGTGAGTCAAGACCTGCAAGACGTGTGAGAGACAAACTGGCGGCCATAAGAGAGGTCTGGGAGAAGTGGGTGGAGCGTCTGCCGTACCTCTACAACCCTGGGCCTGAAGTAACAGTGGATGAGCAACTGGTTCCATTCAGAGGTACATTTTTATTTTCACATCTGTAATGTAAGTGATTTTCACTGTTCATTTTATTTTGTATTGCTGTAATATCATTGATTTATGTGATTGTTTTCCGTGACACTGACACTAATTACTGATAGTAATCTCTTTTGTCAAAAGGTCGCTGTCCTTTCCGGCAGTATATGCCCAGCAAGCCAGCAAAGTATGGCATCAAGATATGGGTGGCCTGTGACGCACAATCCAGCTACGCTTGGAAGATGCAAGTCTACACAGGGAAGCCGACCAGTGGAGGCCCGGAGGAGAACCAGGGGATGTGGGTTGTGCTTGATGTGACAGATGGACTGAGGGGGCACAATGTCACGTGTGACAATTTCTTCACCTCTTATGAACTCAGCCAGCAGCTCCTGAAGAGGAAGATCTCCATGGTTGGCACAGTTAGAAAGAACAAGACTGAACCCTCCACCGCACTCCTCACAACAAGAGGGAGAGAGGCCTTCTCATCAAAGTGTACCTTCACCCCACCACCACTCTAGTTTCTTACCTCCCAAAGAGGAACAAGAATGTGGTCCTCCTGAGCACACTGCACAAAACGGCTGAGATCAGTGATCGTGAGGACAGGAAGCCAGCCATCATCCTGAACTACAACCACAACAAAGGAGCCATGGATAACCTGGACAAGGTGATTGGAACTTACAGCTGCAGGAGGATGACTGCCCGCTGGCCCCTGGTCATCTTCCATAACATCATTGATGTGTCCTCATACAATGCCTTCGTGACATGGAACAAGATCAAACCTACCTGGATGCCTGATAAGCGGAACAAGAGGAGGGTATGTATGTAACACCACACAAAGAAGGGAGCGTCTCCCCCACACAGCAGCCTCTGCAGCACTTGTGAAAGCTGTTCAGGGGGCTGAATCTTGTCCTGATCCACCTGAGGCGGCAGCTGGGGCAGGCTAGAGGAGGAGATGCCAATTCTGCCCCCCAAAGAAGGACTGTAAAACAAATACTATGTGCTGCACATGTGAGAAATAAATCTTCATAGTCCATGCACATACACTTGCATACTGTCCTACATGTGCTAATTAGAGTTGATTGCTTTCTGTTCTTCACGTTTGTTGAGTATCTATCATCTTATTTTATTCTTATTGTTGGTGTTTATACATATTGTGGGTGGGAGCAATGGGTCAAATAATTGATATTTTGTAGTTGAATTCCTCAATGTACAGTTTCTAAGAATATGTCACCATGTTGCCAAAGAAATTCAAGACTGTTATTGTTTCCCTTCAATAAAATGCATTTCAAACTACTTTCTGTATGTTTACACCGATGTAATACCTATCATGACACAAGGCGAGACCCAGATTCAGACACAGAAGGCAGATGGTTGGAGTCTTACAATATTTATTAATCCAAAAGGAGTAGGAAGGAGAACGGTTGTGGACAGGCAAAAGGTCAAAACCAGATCAGAGTCCAGGAGGTACAGAGTGGCAGACAGGCAGACAGGCTCGAGGTCAGGGCAGACAGAATGGCCAGGCAGGCGGGTAGAGAGTCCAGAAACAGCCAAGGGTCAATACCGGGAGGACTAGAAAAAGGAGAATAGCAAAAAGCAGGAGAACGAGAAAACCGCTGGTTGACTTGGAAAAACATACACATACAAGATGAACTGGCACAGAGAGACAGAAAACACAGGGATAAATACACTGGGGAAAATAAGCAACACCTGGCGGGGGTGGAGACAATCACAAGGACAGGTGAACCAGATCAGGGCGTAACAGTACCTCTATCAGTAATAATAATAAACTTCTACTTTAGTAAAGAAAACCATTATGACAGGTGTGTTGTAATAGAAATGAGTGGTGTGCACTGATTAAATGCAGACTTTCTGCATTGTGAAGAGGTAAAACAAAGATATTCACAAAGTTTGTGATGAATGACAGGTTGTTTCTTCATGCAAAATAGATTTAAGCTGCATTATTTTAGGGGTTTAGTGAAGGTGGGTCATTTTTTTACCCTTAGGACAAGTGGAGTATACAGAATGTTAAGACTGCACAAGGGGTAAATAAGTCACAAAAAATATGTACAGTATATCTTGAGCGTCAATATTTGCAGGAGAATTTTAAAATATCGGTGTGGACTTACAAATTGGTAGGATAGATGATTTGAACTTTAACCAACTGTGCCACAAGTCTAGTCCAGTTGTTCAGTGGATTTAAGGTAAACAAAATGGCGTTAGTGAGAAGGTTATTTTATGAATAACCATCTGGAGTAGAAGAATGGTGAGAGCAAAATTAACATGAACTGTGACTTTATAATCATAGATTGTTCTCAACACTATGTAAAGTCACATGTCGGGTGTCTGTAAAATGTTCATCAGCGTCACTCTCAGCATGACACTATGTCAGTCGCTGTTGTTCTCTCTGCTTTAAACATTCCACTGCATACCTTCCTTTTCGGTTTACTCTTAATGAGAATGGAAGTGCTGAAATACCAACAGAAGCCAGATTGCTCTCTGGGTGCTTATATCCAGCAGATGCACGGCTATATTACTGTCCGTTGCCCTGATTCCGTATCGCCATGGGCAGGAGATCTTTCCCTGATGCATCTCTCTGGTGTACCGGTGTACTAGGCCTGCGGTTTCATTTAGTTAAAGTCTAGGCAGATTAAAGAATCCTCCGCGGTGCTGTCATCGAGAGCGGTCCAGGCGGGCAAGGAGGCGGGCTAGAGAGGCACATTGATAAGGGCAGCTGCTCTCGGTAGATTTCCCTGGAGGAGACAGGGAGAGACAGGGAGAGACAAGGCTGGCAGGGCATGGCGGCCGTCAGGTACGAGTGCTAGGCCAAGGCCACCTCCATCAGGACGCAGCAGGCAGAGTTTGAGTCCCCTATTATCTGATAGACAGCTTACACACCAGGAGCCCATAAACTGTTGTTGGCAGAGTCAAAGGGCTTAAGGACTGCATTCTGATTGGATTCACTGGGCCAGACACAAAGAGATCAACAAATAGATTGATAGAAATAAGTAGATTTTTTGGGGGGGAGGGGGGTCTGAAATTAAAAAGTTGCCTCTCGAGAAGAGTTACCATCTGAACTTCAAAAGGAGATGGTAAAAACAGGAAATGCCTTGATACAGTAATGAGCCTTTTTGATTTCATGAAAATAATAACAGTGGAGTATTGACATCGCTACAGACACCACTACTGACACCACTACTGACACCACTACAGACACCACTACAGACACCACTATAAATAATAACAGAGTGGAGTATTGACATCGCTACAGACACCACTACAGACACCACTACAGACACATCTACTGACACCACTACAGACACATCTACTGACACCACTACAGACACATCTACTGACACCACTATAGACACCACTACAGACACCACTACAGACACCACTATAGACACCACTACAGACACCACTATAGACACCACTACAGACAAATCTACTGACACCACTACAGACACCACTACTGACACATCTAAAAATAATAACATAGTGGAGTATTGACATTGCTACAGACACCACTACTGACACCACTACAGACACCACTACAGACACCACTATACATAATAACATAGTGGAGTATAAACATCGCTACAGACACCACTACTGACACCACTACAGACACCACGACAGACACCACTACAGACACCACTACTGACACCAGTACTGACACCACTACTGACACCACTACAGACACCACTACAGACACCACTACTGACACCACTACTGACACCAGTACTGACACCACTACAGACACCACTACAGACACCACTCCTGACACCACGACAGACACCACTACAGACACCACTACTGACACCAGTACTGACACCACTACTGACACCACTACTGACACCACTACTGACACCACTACTGACACCACTACTGACACATCTATAAATAATAACAGAGTGGAGTATTGACACCACTACTGACACCACTACAGACACCACTACAGACACCACTACAGACACCACTCCTGACACCACTACTGACACCACCACAGACACCACTACTGACACATCTATAAATAATAACATAGTGGAGTATTGACATTGCTACAGACACCACTACTGACACCACTACTGACACCACTACAGACACATCTATAAATAATAACATAGTGAAGTATTGACATCGCTACAGGCACCACTACAGACACCACTACTGACACATCTATAAATAATAACATAGTGGAGTATTGACATCGCTACAGACACCACGACAGACACCACTACAGACACCACTACTGACACCACTATATACACCACTATAGACACCAATACTGACACCACTACAGACACCACTACAGACACCACTACTGACACCACTACTGACACCACTACTGACACCACTACTGACACCACTACAGACACATCTACCGACACATCTATAGCCACCTCTATAAATAATAACATAGTGTAGTATTGACATCGCTACAGACACCACTACTGACACCACTATATACACCACTACAGACACCATTACAGACACCACTACTGACACCAATACTGACACCACTACTGACACCACTACTGACACCACTACAGACACCACTACTGACACAACTACAGACACCACTACAGACACCACTACAGACACATCTACTGACACCACTATAGCCACCACTATAAATAATAACATAGTGTAGTATTGACACCACTACTGACACATCTACTGACACCACTACAGACACATCTACTGACACCACTACAGACACATCTACTGACACCACTCCAGACACATCTATAAATAATAACATAGTGGAGTGTTGACATCTTTACAGACACCACTACAGACACCACTACTGACACAACTACAGACACCACTACAGACACCACTACAGACACCACTACAGACACCACTACAGACACCACTACTGACACCACTACAGACACCACTACAGACACCACTACAGACACATCTACTGACACCACTACAGACACCACTATAGGCACCGCTACAGACACCACTACTGACACATCTATAAATAATAACATAGTGTAGTATTGACATCGCTACAGGCACCACTACAGGCACCACTACAGACACCACTACAGGCACCACTACAGACACCACTACTGACACATCTATAAATAATAACATAGTGGAGTATTGACATCGCTACAGACACCACTACAGGCACCACTACAGACACCACTACAGGCACCACTACAGACACCACTACTGACACATCTATAAATAATAACATAGTGTAGTATTGACATCGCAACAGACACCACTACAGACACCACTACTGACACATCTATAAATAATAACATATTGGAGGATTGACATCGCTACAGACACCACTACAGACACCACGACAGACACCACGACAGACACCACTACAGCCACCATTACAGCCACCATTACAGTCACCACTACAGTCACCACTACAGACACCACTACAGACACCATTACAGACACCATTACAGTCAGCACTACAGTCACCACTACAGACACCACTACAGACACCACTATATACACCACTATAGACACCACTACAGACACCACTACAGACACCACTACAGACACCACTACTGACACCACTACTGACACCACTACAGACACCACTACAGACACCACTACTGACACATCTATAAGTAATAACATAGTGGAGTATTGACATTCCTACAGACACCACTACAGACACCACTACAGACACATCTATAGCCACCACTATAAATAATAACATAGTGTAGTATTGACATCGCTACAGACACCACAACTGACACCACTACAGACACATCTACTGACACCACTACAGACACCACTACAGACACATCTATAGCCACCACTATAAATAATAACATAGTGTAGTATTGACATTCCTACAGACACCACTACAGACACCACTACAGACACATCTATAGCCACCACTATAAATAATAACATAGTGGAGTATTGACATCGCTACAGACACCACTACAGACACCACTATATACACCACTACAGACACCACTACAGACGCATCTATAAATAATAACATAGTGGAGTATTGACACCACTACTGACACCACTTCAGACACATCTACTGACACCACTTCAGACACATCTATAAATAATAACATAGTGGAGTATTGTGGTTGAAAATTGGCAAATAAACAACTTTGCATGAGTCAACTTTACACCATTACTGACACCACTATAGACACCACTACTGACACCACTACAGCCACCACTACAGACACCATTACAGTCACCACTACAGTCACCACTACAGACACCACTACAGACACCACTATATACACCACTATAGACACCAATACTGACACCACTACAGACACCACTACTGACACCACTACTGCCACCACTACAGACACCAATACAGACACCACTACTGACACCACTACTGACACCACTACAGACACCACTACAGACACATCTACTGGCACCACTATAGCCACCACTATAGACACCACAACAGACACCACTACAGACACCACTACAGGCACATCTACTGGCACCACTATAGGCACCACCACTGACACCACTACTGTCACCACTACTGACACCACTACAGACACATCTACTGGTACCACTATAGCCACCACTATAGCCACCACTATAGCCACCACAACCGACACCACTACAGACACATATACTGACACCAATATAGGCACCACTACTGACTTCAGCCTATCCCAGGCTCCCGCAGGGTTACATAGACAGTGGTGCAGGCAGGGAAAACTAGTTGATGAAAAAAACTTGCCTAGATATATGATTCCCTACTGTCTGAATTTACTCTGTCACTTAGACATGATGTTGATAGCATCCAAACAGTTTGGTCTACAGAATAATGTGACTCCTCTGTGTAAACTCACGAACGCATAGATGTAGGCTGTTTTGCTCTAGGACACCCACAAGCCTCACAAGACTCGTCTGAAGATCCCCAGTACCAGTTAATAAATGAATGGAAGTACAGTACATATGGAGACTCCTTAGTGCCAAAAATAAGGGGTTAAATACATGTAAAATAAAACAACAAAGGATGTTTCCTGATCTTTCTTCTTTCTTATAGAGCTCCACCGTGGACGTGTCATAATACCCATAGAAACTAGTGGTCAAACAGGGAAATGGTTCCAATGGTTTTTCCAACATTCATTTTCCCCATAGGGGATTTTAGTAACACTTAAAATAAGGGCTGTGTTTCATGTTGGCTTACCAGGGCGTGACCTTTTGATAACTGTGTAAATCTCTCTATTACAAGGTGAATTTTTTTATACTTCAAGGGGTCTTAACATTCTAAATGAAATAGCTAAATTATTCTTGGTATGACCTTTAAAACAGTTCTGTATATCGTAGCTTAGTAGAGGAGAGGAACTTCATAGTCCCATGTCGATATCATATGTCCAGCGGACCTTCAAAATTATTCGGCAATTAACATTTTATTCGAAAAAAATATTTTAGATCATCATTTGTTGCAATAAAGGAAGCTAGACAAAAGACAAATCTACATCTGTCGAACGGATACAAATATATAAAAAATGATATCTGCTGTTTCCATTACACATGTTGTAAAGCTTTTTTGGTTGCTTTGGTCGAATAAACCGGGGTCAATGGAAACTGGCCGACTGATAGTCAGGAACTAGATTAAAAGAGATGAAACCTACGGCCTGATTTGTCTTGAACATCATGTATTATACCTTTATTTAACTAGGCAAGTCAGTTAAGAACAAATTCTTATTTACAATGGCGGCCTAGGAACAGTGGGTTAACTGCCTTGTTCAGGGGCAGAACAACATATTTTTACCTTGTCAGCTCAGGGATTTGATCTTGCAATCTTTTGGTTACAAGGCCAATGCTCTAACCACTAAGCTACCTGCCGCACCAATATAGTAAATATTAAATGCATGTATTTGACTGATCTCACATTACATATAGCCATATATGCATCTTTGGCTCACAGGCAGTGTCATATAAGGAACTTACTGAAACTAAGGAATCAGGTAGCCTAGTGGTTAGAGTGTTGGCCCAGTAACTGACAAGTTGCTGGTTCAGATCCCTGAACTGACAAGGTAAGTTGTCTGCCCCTAAGCAAGGCAGTTAACCCACTGTTCCCTGGATACTGTGGATGTTGATTAAGGCAGCCTCCCCTTGCACCTCTCTGATTCAGAGGGGTTGGGTTAAATGCAGAAGACACATTTCAGTTGAATGAATTCACTTTTACAACTGACTAGGTATCCTCCATTCCCAAAGGCTAAAGGAGGCTAAAGGAGACTGATGACAACATATTGACTATGGTGTGAGGATGGTGTTTTAATCCTGGGGTGGGATGGAGACTGGGGTGCCACAGCTTGACATATTGCTGTTGAGTAAGTGTGCCTCTTTTATTCAGTTTCTAGTGTACGTACCATACATCACCCGTAGACTAGAGCTGCTCTGACAACTTCCTGTCAGTGAGCCTTGGTGGTGAGCTCATCTCTCCCACAAAACAACCAAAATGTGATCATACCTCTTTTTCTGATTGTGGTAAAACGTATCTGCATACAAACAGGTTAGTCCTTGCTGAGCACACAGAAATGTACACTATCCATACAGTGGATAATTGGCCTGCAGACAGGGGGGAGGCATAAAGAAAATTAGAAAGAAAGACAAGCTTTATAGAGTTTTTTTTTCCCTGTGACCAAGGACATGGGAGAACTGAAAACACACCTTAGAAATGCATTGATTCTGCTGGAGAAACCGGCTCCTCTTTTTGTTCTGTCAACTGTTCACAGACTTTAACTGAAGAGAACATAACAAATGTTAATAGATAATTCGATTCGCCTTCTCTCTAGTAGTCATACATAAATATTTGATCATTTGTTCACCCTTGTAACAGTCCTGACCTGTTTTATGTTGTTTTTATGTGTTTATGGTCAGGGCATGTGTTTTGGGTGGGCAGTCTATGTTATTCGTTTCTATGTTGGTTTTGGTTTGCCTGGTATGGCTCTTGATTAGAGGCAGGTGGTTTGCATTTTCCTCTAATCAAGAGTCATATTTAGGTAGGGCATTCACACTGTTTGTTTGTGGGTGGTTGTCTCCTGTGTTTGTGTCTGTGTGATGTTACGCCACATGGGACTGTAGCGTTTTGTTTGTAGTCGTTTACCTGTTCGTGCGTTCTTCAAGTTATATGTAAGTTCGTGTCCAGGTCTGTTTTCATCGTTTATTTGTTTTGTAGTTTATTCAAGTTTAGTTCGTTTTCTGTCTACGTCGTGTTTGTTATTTTGTCGTGTCTTCAATAAATCATTATGTCTTCACAATCCGCTGCGCCTTGGTTCCCTCAATACTCCTCCTTCTCCGAAAATGGAGAGGAGGAGGAACGCCTTTACAGAACCACCCACCAACCCAGAGCCAAGCAGCGGAGTCAAAGGAGAAAGGGACAGGAAAAGAAGGAGCAATGGACATGGGACGATGTTTTGGACGGAAAGGGTGTCTACACATGGGAGGAGATCCTAGCTGGTAGAGATCGCCTCCCATGGGAACAGCTGGAGGCACTGAGGAGAGCGGAGGCTACCGGAGAGAGGAACCGGAGCTATGAGGGAACGCGTCTGGCACGGAAGCCGAAAAAGCCCGTGAGTAACTCCCAAAAATTTCTTGGGGGGTGGCTAAAGGGTAGTGGGCCAAGGGCAGGTAGGAGACCTGCGCCCACTTCCCAGGCTTACCGTGGAGAGCGGGAGTACGGGCAGGCGCCGTGTTACGCAGTAGAGCGCACGGTGTCTCCTGTACGAGTGCATAGCCCAGTGCGGGTTATTCCACCTCCCCGCACTGGGAGGGCTAGATTGGGCATTGAGCCAGGTGTCATGAGGCCGGCTCAACGCGTCTGGTCTCCAGTGCGTCTCCTCGGGCCGGCATACATGGCACCTGCCTTACGCATGGTTTCCCAGGTTCGCCTACATAGGCCGGTGCGGGTTATTCCACCTCCCCGCACTGGTCGGGCAACCGGGAGCATTCAACCAGGTAAGGTTGGGCAGGTTCAATGCTCAAGAGTGCCAGTACGCCTCCACGGTCCGGTATTTCCGGCACCACCTCCCCGCCCCAGCCTAGTACCTACAGTGTCTACACTATGCACTAGGCTACCAGTGCGTATCCTGAGCCCTGTTCCTCCTCCACGCACTCTCCCTGTGGTGCGTGTATTTAGCCCGGTGCCTCCAGTTCCGGGCCCACGCACTAAGCTACCAGTGCGTCTCCAGAGCCCTGTACACACTGTATATTCTCCCCCTACTAATCCTGATGTGCTTGTCCTCAGCCCGGCGTCACCAGTGCCGGTACCACGCATCAGGGATAGAGTAGGCTTTGAGAATACAGTGTGCCCTGTTCCTGCTCCCCGCACTAGTAGGAAGGTGCTTGTCATTAGCACGGTGCCTCCAGTTCCGGCACCACGCACCAGGTCTACAGTGCGCCATATCCGGCCAGAGCCATCCGTCTCCCCAGCGCCATCTGAGCCATCCGTCTCCCCAGCGCCATCTGAGCCATCCGTCTCCCCAGCGCCATCTGAGCCATCCGTCTCCCCAGCGCCATCTGAGCCATCCGTCTGCCAGGAGCCTGCAAAGCCGCCCGTCTGCCATGAGCCTGCAAAGCCGCCCGTCTGCCATGAGCCTACAGAGCCGTCGGCCAGACAGGAGCCGCTAGAGCCGTCAGCCAGACAGGAGCCGCTAGAGCCGCCCGCCAGACAGGATCTGCCAGAGCCGCCAACCAGACAGGATCTGCCAGAGCCGCCAACCAGACGGGATCTGCCAGAGCCGCCAACCAGACAGGATCTGCCAGAGCCGCCAACCAGACAGGATCTGCCAGAGCCGCCAGCGAGCCATGAGCAGCCAGAGCCGTCAGTGAGCCATGAGCAGCCAGAGCCGTCAGAGAGCCATGAGCAGCCAGAGCCGTCAGAGCGCCATGAGCGTCGAGAGCCGTCAGCCTGCCATGAGCGTCGAGAGCCGTCAGCCTGCCATGAGCGTAGAGAGCCGTCAGTCTGCCATGAGCGTCGAGAGCCGTCAGCCTGCATGGACCTGCCAGAGCCGTCCAAACAGGACCTGCCAGAGTCCTTCAGCCGGGATCTGCCCCTTGTCCCGGTGTTGCCCCTTGTCCCGGTGCTGCCCCTTGTCCCGGTGCTGCCCCTTGTCCCGGTGCTGCCCCTTATCCCGGTGCTGCCCCTTATCCCGGTGCTGCCCCTTGTTCCGGTGCTGCCCCTTGTCCCGGTGCTGCCCCTTGTCCCGGTGCTGCCCCTTGTTCCGGTGTTGGCCGTTTATTTAGGGGAAAGTGGTTTTAGGGTGGTCATTAGAAGGGGTAGACAGAAGAGGGGAGTGACTAAGGTGGTAAGGGGACAGCGTCCTGAGCCGGAACCACCACCGTGGTCAACTGCCCACCCGGACCCTCCCCTGGACTTTGTGCTTGTGCGCCCGGCGTGCGCATCTTGAGGGGGGGGTACTGTAACAGTCCTGACCTGTTTTATGTTGTTTTTATGTGTTTATGGTCAGGGCATGTGTTTTGGGTGGGCAGTCTATGTTATTCGTTTCTATGTTGGTTTTGGTTTGCCTGGTATGGCTCTTGATTAGAGGCAGGTGGTTTGCATTTTCCTCTAATCAAGAGTCATATTTAGGTAGGGCATTCACACTGTTTGTTTGTGGGTGGTTGTCTCCTGTGTTTGTGTCTGTGTGATGTTACGCCACATGGGACTGTAGCGTTTTGTTTGTAGTCGTTTACCTGTTCGTGCGTTCTTCAAGTTATATGTAAGTTCGTGTCCAGGTCTGTTTTCATCGTTTATTTGTTTTGTAGTTTATTCAAGTTTAGTTCGTTTTCTGTCTACGTCGTGTTTGTTATTTTGTCGTGTCTTCAATAAATCATTATGTCTTCACAATCCGCTGCGCCTTGGTTCCCTCAATACTCCTCCTTCTCCGAAAATGGAGAGGAGGAGGAACGCCTTTACAACCCTCTTGCAGGAGAATGTTCTTGCGATGCAGGACATTTAAAACTAGTGGTGTTTATTGAGGTTTAAAAAAGCTTCTAAAGTTTAAAATTTCCTCTTTGAAATTTCCAACTTGATTTTCCCTTTACGAAAAAATGTATCAACCCATTACAAAAATGTCCAATCATTATAATCCACATAATAATTCACATTTTCTGAAGCTGCAGGATTATTTTATTGCTGTAGCAAACTGGCTCAAATGAAGATCATACACCTGTACATGCATGTCACATTGAGACTATTTCAGTCTTCTCCCTTCATTCGACACTGGTCTGGTGCGTATCATCAGGGGGAGGTCAGAGAGAACACACTTTAATGGCTGGAGCATGGCAAATCTAAAAAGGACAGATGAGCAAAGATGGCTAGAAATTGGGAAGGGAGGATAAAGTGATGTAGAAGAGGCCAAGGGAACTGACTTGTGAATAAATCTCACCACTTTTCACAAATTAAACGTAGGAAATCGTTTTGGAATGCTGACAATATTATGTTTAAAAACCAAACATGCTGTTTGGGAGATCTAGAATTTATCACCTTGATACTTCACAATGATATTGTTTTTAAATAATTTGAATCATTATTCTTACGGGATTACACTGGACGATAACACAGCTGGAATGTCCACTGCCTTCTGATGTGGTTTATTAGGGATGTCAGAAAGGTATATGGCTCTGGGGTGGTTTGCTGGGTCCTTGACACAGTCACAGACAGTCTCTGGGGTGGTGTGCTGGGTCCTTGACACAGTCACATAAAGTCTCTGGGGAGGTTTGCTGGGCCCTTGACACAGTCACAGAAAGTCTCTGGCATGGTTTGCTGGGTCCTTGACACAGTCACAGACAGTCTCTGGGGAATGTGTTGTTGTTTGTGAGATAAAGAAGGTGTTAGTGTAGCACTCAGTCTCCTCTCTCTCTCCTCTCCCTCTCCTCCGTCCTCCTCTCTCTCCTCTGCCTCTCCTCTGTCCTCCTCTCTCTCTCCTCTGCCTCTGTCCTCCTCTCTCTCTCTTCTGTCCTCCTCTATCTCTCCTCTGCCTCTCCTATGTCCTCCTCTGCCTCTCCTCTGTCCTCCTCTGCCTCTCCTCTGTCCTCCTCTCTCTCTCCTCTGTCCTCCTCCGTCCTCCTCTCTCTCTCCTCCGTCCTCCTCCGTCCTCCTCTCTCTCTCCTCCGTCCTCCTCTCTCTCTCCTCTGTCTCTCTTCCGTCTTCCTCTCTCTACTCTGCCTCTCCTATGTCCTCCTCTCTCCTCTGTCTCTCCTCCGTCCTCCTCTCTCTCCTCTGCCTCTCCTCTGTCCTCCTCTCTCTCTCCTCTGCCTCTCCTCTGTCCTCCTCTCTCTCTCCTCTGCCTCTCCTCCGTCCTCCTCTCTCTCCTCTGCCTCGCCTCTGTCCTCCTCTCTCTCTCTTCTGCCTCTCCTCCATCCTATTCTCTCTCTCCTCTGCCTCTCCTCCATCTTCCTCTCTCTCTCTACTCTGCCTCTCCTCTGTCCTCCTCTCTCTCTCCTCTGCCTCTCCTCTGTCCTCCTCTCGCTCTCCTCTGTCCTCCTCTCTCTCTCCTCTGCCTCTCCTCTGTCCTCCTCTCGCTCTCATATGTCATCCTATCTCTCTTCTGCCTCTCCTCCATCCTATTCTCTCTCTCCTCTGCCTCTCCTCCATCTTCCTCTCTCTCTCTACTCTGCCTCTCCTCCATCTTCCTCTCTCTCTCTACTCTGCCTCTCCTCTGTCCTCCTCTCTCTCTCCTCTGCCTCTCCTCTGTCCTCCTCTCGCTCTCCTCTGTCCTCCTCTCTCTCTCCTCTGCCTCTCCTCTGTCCTCCTCTCGCTCTCATATGTCCTCCTATCTCTCTTCTCTCTCTCTACTCTGTCCTCCCCTCTCTCTCCTCTCTCTCCTCTGTCCTCTTCTGTCCCTCATGCCCAAGCGCCTTAGTCATGTCTAAAAAATGCTGCACGATGCCGGTGTTTGTGTGTGTGTTTTTTGTTGTTTGTTACATAAAATGTCCTAGAAAATTGTCCTTAAACTCAAATAGTATGGTACCTTGTGAATAACACATCTCAGCCTATGAAATTACTTTTGAGTTTCTACCCAAAAACCATTTGTCCCACGCCATTTTACATAAAGACAGCAATGTCACAGCCAGGCACTAATATATATATTATTAAAACCCCTGTAGGTCTGAAGCCTTCCCCTTCGGCTCGTACGGCTAGGCGCACCGAACGAGTGTGCTCGCATACTCCCTTAAAAGACCTTCGCTTGTGTCACGATCGTCTTGATAAGAGAGAGAGGACCAAGGCGCAGCGCGTGAAAAATACATCTTCTTTTAATGAAGGAAAAAACAAACACTTACAAAATGAACAAAACAAACGATCGTGAAGCTAAACTGAACTAAGTGCACACATGCAACATAGAACATAGACAATTACCCACAAACACATGATGCCCATGGCTGCCTTAAATATGGCTCCCAATCAGAGACAAATGAAAGACATCTGTCTCTGATTGAGAACCACTCGGGCAACCATAGACATACCTAGACACATTCACTCAACCATAGACATACCTAAAAACATTCACTCAACACAAACTCATACACTAAACCCAACACCCCCTTTACCATATAACCACCCAAAACGACAAAACACAAACATTCCCCATGTCACACCCTGACCTAACTAAAATAAATAATGAAAACAAAGATAACTAAGGCCAGGGTGTGACAGCTTGAAAAATGTCAATAGTACTGTTTGTCCATCTTGAGACATCGTAGCCAGTATACACTTCCTCAAAATAGTCAAGTTTATTTTATATAGCCCTTTGTACATCAGCTAATATCTCAAAGTGCTGTACAGAAACCCAGCCTAAAACCCCAAACAGCTAGAATGCAGGTGTAGAAGCACGGCGGCTAGGAAAAACTCCCTAGAAAGGCCAAAACCTAGGAAGAAACCTAGAGAGGAACCAGGCTATGAGGGGTGGCCAGTCCTCTTCTGGCTGTGCCGGGTGGAGATTATAACAGAACTATGCCAAGATGTTCAAAAATGTTCATAAGTGACAAGCATGGTCAAATAATAATCATGAATAATTTTCAGTTGGCTTTTCATAGCCGATCATTAAGAGTTGAAAAACAACAGGTCTGGGACAGGTGGCGGTTCCATAACTGCAGGCAGAGCAGTTGAAACTGGAATAGCAGCAAGGCCAGGCGGACTGGGGACAGCAAGGATTCACCACGCCCGGTAGTCCCGACGTATGGTCCTAGGGCTCAGGTCCTCTGAGAGAAAGAAAGAGAGAAGGAGAAAATTAGAGAGGCTTTATCACTGCCACTTTTAATGAGTTTGGTACACATCCGGTGGATAGAGAGCTGTTTATTATTATTTATTATGTTCAACATAGGAGGGCCAAGCACAGGAAGCAGCTCTTTCAGCAGTTTAGTAGGAATAGGATCCAGTATGCAGCTTGAAGGTTTAGAGGCCATGATCATTTTCATCATTGTGTCAAGAGATATAGTACTAAAACACTTAAGTGTCTCTCCCGATCCCAGGCCCTGGCAGAGCTGTGCAGATCCAGGACAGCTAAATCCTGGAGGAATACGCAGATTCAAAGAGGAGTCCGTAATTTGCTTTCTAATGGTCATGATCTTTTCCTCAAAGAAGTTCATGAATCTATTACTGCTGAAGTGAAAGCCATCCTCTCTTGGGGAATGCTGCTTTTTAGTTAGCTTTGCAACAGTATCAAAAAGAAATTTTGGATTGTTCTTATTTTCCTCGATTAAGTTGGAAAAGTAGGATGATCGAGCAGCAGTGAGGGCTCTTCGGTACTGCACGGTACTGTCTTTCCAAGCTAGTCGGAAGACTTCCAGTTTGGTGTGGCGCCATTTCCGTTCCAATTTCCTGGAAGCTTGCTTCAAAGCTCGGGTATTTTCTGTATACCAGGGAGCTAGTTTCTTATGACAAATGTTTTTCGTTTTTAGGGGTGCAACTGCATCTAGGGTATTGCGCAAGGTTAAATTGAGTTCCTCAGTGAAGTGGTTAACTGATTTTTGTCCTCTGACGTCCTTGGGTAGGCAGAAGGAGACTGGAAGGGCATCAAGGAATTTTTGTGTTGTCTGAGAATTTATAGCACGACTTTTGATGCTCCTTGGTTGGGGTCTGAGCAGATTATTTGTTGCGATTGCAAACGTAATAAAATGGTGGTCCGATAGACCAGGATTATGTGGAAAAACATTAAGATCTACAACATTTATTCCATGGGACAAAACTACGTCCAGAGTATGACTGTGGCAGTGAGTAGGTCCAGAGACATGTTGGACAAAACCCACTGAGTCAATGATGGCTCCGAAAGACTTTTGGAGTGGGTCTGTGGACTTCTCCATATGAATATTAAAATCACCAAAAATTAGAATATGATCTGCTATGACTACAAGGTCTGATAGGAATTCAGGGAACTCAGAGAGGAACGCTGTATATGGCCCAGGAGGCCTGTAAACAGTAGCTATAAAAAGTGATTGAGTAGGCTGCATAGATTTCATGACTAGAAGCTCAAAAGACGAAAACGTCATTTTTTTTTTTGTAAATTGAAATTTGCTATCGTAAATGTTAGCAACACCTCCGCCTTTGCGGGATGCACGGGGGATATGGTCACTAGTGTAACCAGGAGGTGAGGCCTCATTTAACACAGTAAATTCATCAGGCTTAAGCCATGTTTCAGTCAGGCCAATCACATCAAGATTATGATCAGTGATTAGTTCATTGACTATGACTGCCTTTGAAGTGAGGGATCTAACATTAAGTAACCCTGTTTTGAGATGTGAGGTATCATGATCTCTTTCAATAATGGCAGGAATGGAGGAGGTCTTTATCCTAATAAGATTGCTAAGGCGAACACCGCCATGTTTAGTTTTGCCCAACCTAGGTCGAGGCACAGACACAGTCTCAATGGGTATGGCTGAGCTGACTACACTGACTGTGCTATTGGCAGACTCCACTAAGCTGGCAGGTTGGCTAACAGCCTGCTGCCTGGCCTGCACCCTATTTCATTTTGGGGCTAGAGGAGTTAGAGCCCTATCTATGTTGGTAGATAAGATGAGAGCACCCTCCAGCTAGGATGGAGTCCGTCACTCTTCAGCAGGTCAGGCTTGGTCCTGTTTGTGGGTGAGTCCCAGAAAGAGGGCCAATTATCTACAAATTCTATCTTTTGGGAGGGGCAGAAAACAGTTTTCAACCAGCGATTGAGTGCTGAGACTCTGCTGTAGAGCTCGTCACTCCCCCTAACTGGGAGGGGGCCAGAGACAATTACTCGATGCCGACACATCTTTCTAGCTGATTTACACGCTGAAGCTATGTTGCACTTTGTGACCTCTGACTGTTTCATCCTAACATCGTTGGTGCCGACGTGGATAACAATATCTCTATACTCTCTACACTCGCCAGATTTAGCTTAAGCCAGCACCACCTTTAGATTAGCCTTAACGTCGGTAGCCCTGCCCCCTGGTAAACAGTGTATGATCGCTGGTTGATTCGTTTTAAGTCTAATACTGCGGGTAATGGAGTCGCCAATGACTAGGGTTTTCAATTTGTCAGAGCTAATGGTTGGAGCCTTCGTAGCGGGAGGAGTAGAGACAAGAGAAGACTCAGCCTCAGACTCCGACTCGCTACATAATGGGGAAAACCGGTTGAAAGTTTCTGTCGGCTGAATGAGCGACACCAGTTGAGCATTCCTACAGCATTTCCCTCCAGAAGCCATGAGAAAGTTGTCCGGCTGCGGGGACTGTGCGGGGGGGTTTATACTAACGTTGCTATCTGTGCTTACTGGTGGCACAGACGCTGTTTCTACCTTTCCTACACTGAAATTACCCTTGCCTAAAGATTGCGTCTGAAGCTGGGCTTGTAGCACAGCTATCCTCGCCGTAAGGCGATCGTTGTCCTGTATATTATGAGTACAGCGACTGCAATTAGAAGACATCATGTTAATGTTACTACTTAGCTTCGGCTGTTGAAGGTGCTGACGAACCATGTCCAGATAAAGCGTCCGGAGTGAAAAAGTTGAATGAGGGAAAAAAAAGTTGCGATGGAAAAAACAAAAAATATAAACGGTAATTTAAAAAAATATAAAAAAAATAAACGTAAAGTTGTCAGCTAGCAAAGTAAAGTTGGCAGCAAAACGCACAGCAACAAAATGCACAGCAACACGTCTGCGAACGATAGTCAGTATTAATCTAAGATAACTCAATAAATCTGTCTTTTTATGTTTTTGCCGAGATCTTAGTCAGGCAACTTTAGATTTAACTACAGTAAGATGTTTAGTACAGTACTTCTCAAGTGAAATAACGTGCATGAAAACGATTTGTCTCTCGTTGAATGACAACAAACACTTCATTGAAGAATCCCTACTGTTGATCACACAGGCGGCTGCTGACACCGTAATTCGGAAGGATGGGCTCATAGTCAAATTCTAATAAATCAAATAGTAATGGCTGGAACGGAATAAATTGAAAGCATTTGATGCCGTTCTATTCACTCCGTTCCAACCATCATTATGAGCCGTCCTCCCCTCAGCAGCCTCTTGTGATTGACCAATCACCAATGAGGGGGCGTATACTTCGGCTACAGTATTCGGCATGCCTAGAGAAAAACATTTGTGTGCACAAACAACTGAAAAAAAACTTTCCGAAGACCAAAAAGAACAAAAACTTCTCAAAATGGGGGTCATAATACAATATATATGCACAAACTCTTCTGAAGTGTTTCGGAAGGGGAGCATGTGGATGCCTTTCGTCCTTAGATCGCAATATCTACGCAATATGTCCTTGAGTGGCCAAGCCAGAGCCCAGACATGAAGCCGACCGAACATTTACAGGAAAAGGAGGGGCCGAACATGCCCCCATTCACATCAACGGGGCTGTAGTGGAGCGGGTCGAGAGTTTCAAGTTCCTTGGTTTCCACATCACCAACAAATTATCATGGTCCAAACACACCAGGACAGTCGTGAAGAGGGCACGACAATGCTTTCCCCCTCAGGAGACCAAAAAGATTTGGAATGGGTCCCCAGATCCTCAAAAAGTTATACAGCTGCACCATCGAGAGCATCCTGACCGGTTGCACTACCGCCTGGTATGACAACTGCTTGGCGTCCGACCATAAGGTGCTAAAGAGGGTAGTGCGTAAAGCCTAGTACATCAATGGGGCCAAGCTTCCTGCCATCCAGGACCTATATACTAGGCTGTGTCAAAGGAAGGCCCCAAAAATTGTCAAAGACGCCAGTCACCCAAGTCACAGTTCATTCTCCCTGCTATCGCACTGGAAGTGGTACCGGAGCGCCAAGTGTAGGTCCAAAAGGCTCCTTAAGGGGGCAGCATATTCACGTTCGGATGAAAAAAAGGCTCCTTAAGGGGGCAGCATATTCACGTTCGGATGAAAATCGTCCCCAGAGTAAACCTCCTGCTACTCAGGCCCAGAAGCTAATATATGCATATTATTAGTAGATTGGGATAGAAAACACTCTGAAGTTTCTAAAACTGTTTGAATGATGTCTATGAGTATAACAGAACTCATATGGCAGGCGAAAACCTGAGAAAAATCCAACCCCGGAAGTGGGAATTCTAATATACAGTGTAAATGGGGTCATATTGCACTTCCTAAGGCTTCCACTAGATGTCAACAGTCTTTACAACCTTGTTTCAGGCTTCTACTGTGAAGGGAGAGATAATGAGAGCTGTTTCAACCAGGTGTCTGGCAGAGTGCCATGAGCTGGTCACGCGCGTGGCCGTGAGAGCGACCTGCGTTCCATTGCATTTCTAAAGACAAAGGAATTGTCCAGTTGAAACATTGTTGAAGATTTATGTTAAAAACATCCTAAAGATGGATTCTATACATCATTTGACATGTTTCTACGAACTGCAATATAACTTTTTGGACTTTTCGTCTGAACTTCCGCCTGGACTTGCCCGCGCCTCGTGAGTTTGGATTTGTGAACTAAACGCGCTAACAAAAAGGAGGTATTTGGACATAAATGATGGACTTTATCGAACAAAACAAACATTTATTGTGGAACTGGGAATCCTGGGAGTGCATTCTGATGAAGATCATCAAAGGTAAGTGAATATTTATAATGCTATTTCTGACTTCTGTTGACTCCACAACATGGCGGGTATCTGTATGGCTTGTTTTTGTGTCTGAGCGCCGTACTCAGATTATTGCATGGTGTGCTTTTTCCGTAAAGCTTTTTTGAAATCTGACACAGCGGTTGCATTAAGGAGAAGTATATGTTTAATTCTGTGCATAACACTTGTATCTTTTATCAAAGTCTATGATGAGTATTTCTGAAAATTGATGTGGCTCTCTGCAAATTCGCCGGATGTTTTCAAGGCACAACATTACTGAACATAACGCGCCAATGTCACCTGAGATTTAGGGATATAAATATGAACTTTATCGAACAAAAAATACATGTATTGTGTAACATGAAGTCCTATGAGTGCCATCTGATGAAGATCAAAGGTTAGTGATTCATTTTATCTCTATATCTTCTTTTTTGACTCCTCTCTATGGCTGGAAAATGGCTGTATGTTTTTTTGTGACTAGGCTCTGACCTAACATAATCATATGGTGTGCTTTCGCTGTAAAGTCTTTTTGAAATCGGAAACGATGGGTAGATTAACAAGAAGTTCATATTTTTGAATTTCGCTCTCTGCCTTTTCAGCGGATGTTGTCGAGGGGTTCCGCTAGCCTTAAGACGTTTTCACAGATTTTACTCCCAAGCCGTAAGACTGCTGAACAATTAATCAAATGGCCACCCAGACTATTAACACTGACACCCCCCTCCTCCCCCGCTGCTGCTACTCGCTGTTTATTATCAATGCATTGTCACTTTACCCCTACCTACACGTACAAATGACCTCGACTAACCTGTACCCCCGCACACTGACTCGGGACTGGTACCCTTTTGTGTTACCTTATTACATTTTTATTCAGTCAAAATGTTCCTAACTCTATTTCTTGAACTGCATTGCTGGTTAAGAGCTTGTAAGTTAGGGCTTCACAGTAAGGTCAACACCTGTTGTATTCGGCGCATGTGACAAATGATTTGATTTGACATCTCTGGAGAGACCTTAAAATAGCTGTGCAGCGATGCTCCCCATCCAACCTGACAGAGCTTGAGTGGATCTGCAGAGAAGAATGTGAGGTACTCCCCAAATACAGGTGTGCCAAGCTTGTGGCGTCTTACCAAGAAGACAAGAGGCTGTAATCACTGCCAAACATGCTTCAATAAAGTACTGAGGAAAGGGTCTAAATACTTATGTAAATGTCATATTTATGGTGGTGGGGGGGGATTTGTACATTTGCAAAAATGTCTAAAAACCAGTTTTGGCTTTGTCTTTATGGGGTATTGTGTGTATATTGACGAGGGAAAAAAAACAATTTAATACATTTTGGAATAAGACTAACATAACCAAATGTGGAAAAAGGGAAGGGGTCTGAATATTTTCAGAATGTACTGTGTATATCCTTGATATAGGACAGACACTTCAAAACCTTCTTCCTTTTCATACATTTTTTGACTGTTTTTTGACATTTCTGAGTGTGCTATTCAATGTGTTTCTATGGGCTATAGTAGTAAGGCCAAATTCAATATTTTATATTTTTTGTTGTTGTTGTTATACCAAAAGGGGTCCTAAAATGTCAAATCAATTCGGTACCCCCCCCCCCCCCTTAGACCTTTAAGAATGAACCTTCTATGGCTTCCCGAGTGACACAGCGGTCTAAGGCACTTGAGGCGTCACTACAGACACGGGTTTACGCCCGGGAGACCCATGAGGCGGCGCACAATTGACCCAGCGCCGTCCGGGTTAGGGGAGGGTTTGGCCGACCAAGATATCCTTGTCCTTTCGCACTCTAGTGACTCCTGTGGCGGGCCCGGGGGCATGCACGCTGACACAGTCGCCAGTTGGACGGAGTTTCCTCTGACACGGCTGCGGCTGGCTTCCGGGTTAAGTGAGCAGAGTGTAAAGAAGCAGTGCGGCTTGGCAGGGTCGTGTTTCAGAGGACTCATGGCTCTCGACCTTCGCCTCTTCCGAGTCCGTACAGGAGTTGAAGCAATAGGACAAGACTGCAACTACCAATGGGTAGAAAAAGGGGTAAAAAGTCAATAAAAAATATATATAATATAGTTTGGAGCAACATCGAAATTTGATGTTTGGAGAAACGTTTAAGTCTGCAGTGAGACTGAGCTTGTCGAACACAGTGCCAAACAGAGTAGAAACATAATTGATTTATGGGCTTCGGTTGTTTGCGTAGCAGCGAATCAGACTGAGGATGACTGCATCCCCAGATCATAGGCAGCTAATTCCTCCTGCTGATTGGTGCTGGAATGCTAATACAGGATTGGCCCTGTGGGAGCCGTGATAGACTTCAGTAGACTCCATACATGATGATCCATTACATCACAGATCCCCACAGGGATGTGGCTCTGTACACCTCGTCTTTAGAGTGGATGGGGACACTGCAATAATTTGAATCATTTATTGATTTGACCTTATACATAAACCAAAATCTACTGTATAATCTGGGAAATAATTTCACTAGGTTAAATTAAAGATACATTTGTGTTAGTTAGTTAGAAGTAGTCCCTGTGTGACATGTTCTTACCTTGTTAGTGGGGGTAATTCAGTTAGACTGTTGTGAAATGTGACAGTTATTGCTGGTTCCTCTTGGGGGCTTTTGGAAATGTGTCCCAATGGGGCAAGTACAAGACTCAATCTGAGTAAAGATGTTATTAAATCACTGTCACGGATCAATTATGGTTTTCAAATGAATTAAAACGCTGAACAAATGAATTGATTATCCTTTCCAATGGGTTAGATAAGGATATGAAAGGTTTCAGACGCAGTCGGTTGGTTATACAGTAGTTGCATGGCAACAGGATTACAAACAGATATGCAACA
This sequence comes from Salvelinus fontinalis, assembly GCF_029448725.1. NCBI lineage: Eukaryota > Metazoa > Chordata > Actinopteri > Salmoniformes > Salmonidae > Salvelinus > Salvelinus fontinalis. The sequence goes on from NC_074671.1 coordinate 8,588,847, forward strand.
CAACGCACATACAGGGACTGTGTCAACCAGGTCCCGTACACCTTTTAAAGAAGTGGAAGCAAACTAAATTCCCTTTGAATTAGAGATGTCACTCTTAATCTCTTTATTCGGCAGAGGAGGAGGTTGTGTATGATGTCTCCTAATCCCCCGCCCTGATTGGGCCCCAATGCGAAGCCGGCTGAATCTCAGGGCTTTGATCAGCTCCTGTTTGATGAGAGATATCGACAGACCTCATCTGACTCAGTGGACAGCAACATACTGAGCCGACCACCGCCGCACTCCACCTGCTCAAACTGACTGATGAGATTAAAAGGAAAGAAAATGGAAGGAAGGACGGATGGAAGGAATGAACATTGATGAATGTGGATGAAAAAAGACCCCCCCCCCAAAAAATATATATAAATAAAAAATAAACCGGATTTAGGCTCTCTTGCTCCATCTATCAATTTCTCTTTCGATTTCTTAATTTCGTCCTCTCCCTCTCTCCCTCTCTCCCTCTCTCTCTCTTTCTCTCCCCCTGCTCTTCCCCTCCTCTCTGTCTCACTAGCTGTGTTTCCTGACTCGCGCCACAGAAGGTTAATAATGATCTCCTGTGTGACTTTATAGGAGGTCAAAGAGGAGCCTCTATGCTGCCACCACATAACAGCCGTTGCTGTGTCTGAGGGACACTTCCTCAGGGGTTTATCCTCCCCCATATTCCCCCCGGTGACTATCTGACATTTAGACATACTAATGATTCAGCATTTCCATAGGGCAGACCTGTGTTAGCGATGACAGGTGTTCCCTCTTACTTTCTATCCTGTAAAAGAGTCAAGCATTTAATCAATGGCTGTTTTAACCCAAAACGGGAGAGGTGATACACAACCATAATTTGCTCGAGATCTAAAGTATGTGTTTTTTTCCCCTAGAGGAGCTAAGCGGTTTAATAGAGCTGTAATAAAAGTCACTGGTGCCATGATAAATCCAATTAAGAGAAATTGCCAGAGGAAGTTATCTGACACATCCGTGGTTCCTGTAATCATGGTATACTGTACTTTAAATGCTGACAAATATTGTAATACTTATTCTTCCAACAATATTCTTTCTGTACGTTTCCAAGGTTTCTGTATGTTTCAAGGTTTCTGTATTGTTTCCAAGGTTTCTGTATGTTTCCAAGGTTTCTGTATGTTTCCAAGGTTTCTGTAGTGTTTCCAAGGTTTCTGTATTGTTTCCAAGGTGTCTGTAGTGTTTCCAAGGTTTCTGTATTGTTTCCAAGGTTTCTGTATGTTTCCAAGGTTTCTGTATGTTTCCAAGGTTTCTGTATTGAATCCAAGGTTTCTGTATGATTCCAAGGTTTCTGTATTGATTCCAAGGTTTGTGTCACGATCGTGTGGAGGATTGATGGACCAAAACGCAGCATTTGGAAAATAAGCCATCTTCTTTTATTTTTAAAGATGACGAAAAATAAACACGAAACACTTTAACAAAACGAACAAAACAACAAACGATCGTGAAGCTAATAAACGATGTGCACACACTGGCTACAAACGTTCTGACATAGACAATTACTCACAACCAATGAGAGCCCATGGCTACCCTAAATAAGGCTCCCAATCAGAGACAACCGAAATCAGCTGTCTCTAATTGGGAACTCATTCAGGTAACCATAGACTCTCCTAGACAACTAAACATACATAGACAACACTAGACACATGTACTCCACACAAACCCATATCCTATACCCAACAACCCCTTTACCATAAAAACACCCAAAACCAACAAAACACAAACATTCCCCATGTCACACCCTGACCTAACTAAAATAATAAAGAAAACAAAGAATACTAAGGCCAGGGCGTGACATAACCCCCCCCTTGAGGCGCGAACTCCGGGCGCACCATTACACAGTCTAGGGGAGGGTCTGGGTGGGCTTCCATCCACGGTGGCGGCTCCGGCTCTGGTTGTGGTCCCCACGTCACCACAGTACCTAACCACCTCCTAGGCTTCCTCCAAACGACCCCCCTCCACATTAACCCCATTGCATGAAGGGGCAGTTCCGGACTAAGGGGCAGTACCAGGGTAAGGGGCAGTACCAGGGTCAGGGGCAGTACCAGGGTCAGGGGCAGTACCAGGGTCAGGGGCAGCACCAGGGTAAGGGGCAGCACCAGGGTAAGGGGCAGCACCAGGGTAAGGGGCAGCACCAGGATAAGGGGCAGCACCAGGATAAGGGGCAGCACCAGGATAAGGGGCAGCTCCGGACTGAGGAATGGCAGCTCCGGACTGAGGAATGGCAGCTCCGGACTGAGGGACTGCAGCTCCGGACTGAGGGACGGCCCATGGCTGGCTGACAGATCTGGCTGCTCATGGCTGGCTAACGGATCTGGCTGCTCATGGCTGGCTGACGGATCTGGCTGCTCATGGCTGGCTGACGGATCTGGCTGCTCATGGCTAGCTGACGGATCTGGCTGCTCATGGCTAGCTGACGGATCTGGCTGCTCATGGCTAGCTGACGGATCTGGCTGCTCATGGCTAGCTGACGGATCTGGCTGCTCATGGCTAGCTGACGGATCTGGCTGCTCATGGCTGGCTGACGGATCTGGCTGCTCATGGCTGGCTGACGGATCTGGCTGCTCATGGCTGGCTGACGGATCTGGCTGCTCATGGCTGGCTGACGGATCTGGCTGCTCATGGCTGGCTGACGGATCTGGCTGCTCATGGCTGGCTGACGGATCTGGCTGCTCATGGCTGGCTGACGGATCTGGCTGCTCATGGCTGGCTGACTGATCTGGCTGCTCATGGCTGGCTGACTGATCTGGCTGCTCCTGTCTGGTTGGCGGATCTGGCAGATCCGGTCTGGTTGGCGGCACTGGCAGATCCTGTATGGTTGGCGGCTCTGGCAGATCCTGTCTGGTTGGCGGCTCTGGCAGATCCTGTCTGGTTGGCGGCTCTGGCAGATCCTGTCTGGTTGGCGGCTCTGGCAGATCCTGTCTGGTTGGCGGCTCTGGCAGATCCTGTCTGACGGACGGCTCTAGCGGCTCCTGTCTGGCTGGCGGCTCTAGCGGCTCCTGTCTGGCGGACGGCTCAGTAGGCTCATGGCAGACGGGCGGCTTTGCAGGCTCATTGCAGACGGATGGCTCAGATGGCGCTGGGGAGACGGATGGCTCAGATGGCGCTGGGGAGACGGATGGCTCAGATGGCGCTGGGGAGACGGATGGCTCAGATGGCGCTGGGGAGACGGATGGCTCAGATGGCGCTGGGGAGACGGATGGCTCAGATGGCGCTTGGCAGACGGGCAGTTCAGTCATCGCTGTGCAGACGGCAGACTCCTGCCGGCTGAGGCGCACTGTAGGCCTGGTGCGTGGTGCCGGGACTGGTGGCACCGGGCTGGGGACACGCATCTCAGGGCTAGTGCGGGGAGCAGCAACAGGACGCACAGGACTCTGGGGACACACAGGAGGCTTGGTGCGTGGTTTAGGCACTGGTGGTAAAGGGCTGGAGACACGCACCATATGGCTAGTGCGTGGAGGAGGCACTGGTGGTACTGGGTTGGGGCGGGGAGGTGGCGCCGGAAATACCGGACCGTGCAGGCGTACTGGCTCCCTTGAACGCCGAGCCTGCCCAACCTTACCTGGTTGTATGCTCCCCGTCGCCTGACCAGTGCGGGGAGGTGGAATAACCCGCACCGGCCTATGTAGGCGAACCGGGGACACCATGCGTAAGGCTGGTGCCATGTACGCCGGCCCGAGGAGACGCACTGGTGACCAGATGCGTTGGGCCGGCTTCATGAAATACGGCTCAACGCTTAGTCTAGCCCGGCCGATACGTGGAGCTGAAATGTACCGAACCGGGCTATGCACGCGTACAGGAGACACCGTGCGCTCTACTGCGTAACACGGTGTCTGCCCGTACTCTCGCTCTCCACGGTAAGTACAGGGAGTAGGCGCAGGTTTCCTACCTGACTTCGCCACACTCCCTTTAAGGCCCCCCCCAAGAAATTTTTGGGTTGTACTCACGGGTTTCCAGCCTTGTCTCCGTGCTGCCTCCTCATATCGCCTCCTCTCGGCTTTAGCTGCCTCCAGCTCTTCACGAGGAAGGCGATATTCTCCCGGTTGAGCCCACGGCCCCTTACCATCCAGTATCTCCTCCCATGTCCATGAATCCTGTGTAGGTAGGTCCTGTTGCCGCTTTCCATGCCGCTTGGTCCTATAATGGTGAGTAATTCTGTCACGATCGTGTGGAGGATTGATGGACCAAAACGCAGCATTTGGAAAATAAGCCATCTTCTTTTATTTTTAAAGATGACGAAAAATAAACACGAAACACTTTAACAAAACGAACAAAACAACAAACGATCGTGAAGCTAATAAACGATGTGCACACACTGGCTACAAACGTTCTGACATAGACAATTACTCACAACCAATGAGAGCCCATGGCTACCCTAAATAAGGCTCCCAATCAGAGACAACCGAAATCAGCTGTCTCTAATTGGGAACTCATTCAGGTAACCATAGACTCTCCTAGACAACTAAACATACATAGACAACACTAGACACATGTACTCCACACAAACCCATATCCTATACCCAACAGAGAGATTAAAGTAGATGTCACACGTCAAAATTTGATGGATGACCCTATGTGAGCCTATGTGACCTCTATGTGAACCTAAGGGTCCAGTTGTCAGGTCAACCGGTAATGATTTATGACCCCAGCCTGATTTATGACCCTATGTAATGATTTATGACCCCCCCCCCGATGGTTAGGTGGGGGTCTTTGGGTAAGGGTCCAGTTGTCAGGTCAACCGGTAATGATTTATGACCCAAGCCTGATTTATGACCCTATGTAATGATTTATGACCCTATGTCCTGTTGTAGCATGCATGCCCATATTTGGGCTTCCGGTCAGGACATCCTGGCCGGGGTGGGGGTCTTTGGGGTAAGTGTCAAGTTGTCAATGTCGTAAATCAGAAAAAGATCATGATTTATGACCCTATGTAGTGATTGATGCCCCAATGGTTTGTAGAAGGGGGGCATGCCCATATTTGGGCTTCCGGTCAGGACATCCTGGGCTTTTTGGGGTAAGTGACCAGGTGTCATGTCAAACTGTTCCTGGATGTCTAGTGTTGGGGGTTGTTAATGAACATTTCAAAGAGGCTGGCTTTGCAGAAGCCTTATAAAGCCCCAGAACAATTCCTGTTTAAGACTGTACAAGATCTTAAGAATAACCATGGAATTTGGGATCGGTGGCAAAGCGGTGATGACTGTAACAACTGAAGCGGGTCCTCGGTTGGTACATAGAGCACGGGCCAAGTATCAACCCGCAATATATGATGCTCCAAAAAAACGTTTTTTAAATATGTATAGAAGCCAAATACCTCCATCAAATGCGCTGAAAGATCAAGTGTTGATGTCTAATGGACAGCTGTGGGGGTATCGGTTTGATTACGTGGCCTGTAGAGTGACCCTCTATACGGTCGCTGAAGGAGAAGAATATACAGACCAGACTGTAGGCTTGGACTATGGTGTTGAAGACTGGTCGGTTTTTCGCAAGGTTGTGTGTCCTGAACTGCGCCTTATCACCAAGGGGTATAGTGTGTTCACGGGGCACGAGACCCGTTGGGAAGGTACCCCTGACTCCTCAGGAAGAATATTTCACAGGGTGAAAATACAAAGACAGAATGGACGTCCCTGCGGCTTGGAGTTCTATATCGGCACCCAGGAAATCCGAAACCAAAACCTTCGGGAGGGGGGCCATACTGGGGATACCAGACTGCGTCTGCTTATTCCTTTTAAAAGTTGGGATGTACTGGAATTGAACATGTTGAAGGCGTTGGATGATCTCTTTGTACAGAGCCAACAGAGGCAGAGCCTTGTGCATTTAAAGAAGTGCATAATATATACGAATCTTGAAGATTACGTTTCAAAAGAGCCTCAAGAAGATACAACTTCAGAAGAAAACTAAGTACGGGGAGTCTTTAACCACGCCCAGATACCCAAAGGCGGGGTTCTACAATAAAAGCAAAAGCAGCCGGTTCTTCATTTCATCATAGACCATGGATATCCCTACCTTCTACGAGGACTCCGCTACGTCATGGGGCCCCGAAACTAAGGACTCAATGCCTCGCAGCCCTACACTCTACTCACCCCTGGCAAGACCCTCGACACCCCCTACATGTACCCAGCCTGAGGATGTGTTTGATGGGGTGGTCAGTACTATTTTTGTGGATACCATCAAGGCCTCTGTAGCTACACTTTTAGACTTGGTGATTGGCGACTATATAAGAGAAAAATGCATCGGCTGTGAGATCAATCACCCCAGCCAGCGTCGTCATCCTTGCCTATACGACCCTCCGAGATACTACTTTTTCAATCATTTTGAGGAGCTGGTGAAAAGACTGTGGTCCCGCAGGTTTATACCATCGCTGGTCAGCGCCCTGGAGTCTATGGGTCTTGTGCCGTCTATCCCCAGAGTTTACGGGGTAACCGAGGCCTTCCTACATGAACTGAAGGAGGCAATTTTCATCCACGAGAAACTCAAAGAAATCCGACACACCCTGGTGACCGACAACAAATACCGGGAAGCTGTGGTGGCTGATGTGGTGCTTTTCTGGCTCAATAAATCCCAAGAGACCGAGTGACATTTTGTTATTTAGAGCTATGGGTAACTATGTGTCTACGATGTTGGAGCGAATAAATACATTTTTTCTTTTGAGAGACCTTACAAATGTTATGCATCAGATTATTGAAAATAAAGTGAATAATGTATCGTTCTACACGACACACAATACCTGGGCTAATGTCGAGCGTTTGCTGAAAATGGAACAAATCATGAATCATGTACGACATACGGGTGGGAGTTTGCAATGGACACAAATGGTATCAAGAATTGTTGATGAGTCTGAAGAGCTAGAAGTAACTTTGGCTAAGATTTTGCATTATTTGTTTGAACCCCCATTTAATGTGAACGTGTATCATATTTGTTGTTTATATACTTATATATCCGACGTGTGTGTTTTAAAAATTCAGCGACACAAACCTGTAAATCTAAACCATATATACAGGGTGTTGCATGATGTGATTGTTGAGAAAACTGGGACTTGTATCTTGCAACAAATCCTGAATTGGTTGTATACGTAATACTTGGTGTTAAAAAAATAAAAATTCTCAAACTGAAATGTTGTCGTTATTTGAAAGTGGCTCATTAACGTTATTGTCCCTCAGAGAGGCAAGAAGGATGGCTGAACAGCTGTTGAAAAACATTTATTATAATCCCTCTAACCCCGGGTCTTATGGTGGTAAAGAGCGTTTACAGAGAGCAATAGCCGAAGAAACAGGTAGCCTGTTAAGCGATGCTAAAGTGAGTGAGTGGTTATCAGAGCAGGATGCCTATACTCTCCATAAATCTGTAAGAAAACATTTTCCAAGAAATAGAGTTTTTTCTACGCATCCCTTATCCCAATTTCAGGCGGATCTATGCGACATGCAGGCCCTTGCCGATAAAAATGATGGAAATCGCTACATGCTAACGGTTATAGATATTTTCTCTAAAGTAGCCTTTGTAAGGGTTTTAAAAAATAAGAGCGGGGCCGAGGTAACCCGGGCCTTTGACTCGATCTTGAAGGCAGGAGGAGCACCCAATAAAGTGCAGACTGATGGAGGAAAAGAATTCTTCAATAAAACATTTCAGAAGCTGATGAATAAGTATAAAATAATACATTTTGCTACAGGCTCGGATTTGAAAGCTTCGGTTGTGGAACGCTTTAATAGGACTTTGAAGGAGCGGATGTGGAGATATTTTACAGCTCACAACACACACCGATATCTCGATATAGTTCAGGATTTAGTAACGGGTTACAATAACAATTATCATAAGAGTATAAGGATGAAGCCGTCGGAGGGGTCTTCTGAAAACTCTTTTCAAGTCTTTAAAAATCTGTATGGTTTGTTCCCCGTTCGCCGTAAGAAAAAAATTAACTTTAAATTCAACGTGGGTGACTTGGTGCGTATATCTAAATTGAGGGGTGTTTTCGACAAAAAATACGAACAAGGCTTTAGCTCTGAGTTGTTCACCGTTACAGAATGTCTGCCACGCATACCCTCTGTCTACAAATTACAAGATTATGACGGGGAGCTTATAGAGGGATCTTTTTATGAAAAGGAATTACAGAAGGTCCAGTTGGGTAAAGACAAAGTCTTTCACGTGGAGGAGATTCTAGATCAGAAGAGAGAAAAGGGTAAAAAATGGTTGCTGGTCCGCTGGAAAAACTGGCCCCAAAAGTTCAACAGTTGGGTATTGGAGCATGATGTGGTGGAGGCAACGGGGATTAACTTAAACCCACAGTCCTGATAACTAGCTCCTCATTCTCGTGTACACACGAGTGCATCATGGAACACAGCTGCTTCTACCTGACTCTCCCCAGTTATGCGTCTGCACATATATATCGTAATAATCAGAGTTCGAATTATACAACCAATTTTCCAAAGCCTATAGAGTTATCCGAGGCTTGGGAAGTAGGTCTCAGCGAGATTACATACCCCCATAGTTGGTATAATATCAAAGATAAGGACCGTGATTTTTATTGCAAAAAGTTATCGGAACCTGCGAAACTTATTAAGCTTAAAAAAGGTTTCTATAGAAGCGTCGACAGGATCGTCTCACAGTTGAATGAACACCTAACCCTAAACAAGATGGAAATATTCCTATTCTACAATCCAATCCAAAAAAGGATACAAATCTCAGGGCCTGCTAACGGGGGTATAAAGACCAGCGGTAATTTATCCTACATGTTGGGGATGGGTCCCAATAAATGGACGTATGTGAAAGATAAATTATTCCCATTCCCTGCGGATATCCATGCAGGCTTTTACAACATATTTGTGTATACCGACATCATAACCTATCAAAGGGTCGGAGACACATGTGTGCCCCTCCTGAGAACAGTTCATATAGACGGAAAGGATGGGGACATCGTCACTGTCAATTATGACAAGCCGCACTACGTACCCGTCAGCAAGAAATATATTGAAAACATTCTGGTTGAGCTTAAAACGGATCAGAACGAAAACATTGAATTTACTTATGGTAAAACGATTGTAAAACTACACTTTAGACCCACCAAAACCTCTCTACATATATAATATTTGGTATTATATTTATAAACATAATACCAAATAAAAGGGTTATGGAGCACCCTCAGCTCGACCCCAACCGTTATGTTTCATACTATGTGGATCAAGTTGGTAATGGACTACCAGGATATCATGGAGCACCGACAATGTATGGTGCGGGGATAGGGGGTATATTTCGTAACCTCTTTAGGATGGTTTTACCGTTTATGAAGAGAGGCTTCAGCATAGCCAAACCACACTTAAAATCCGCGGCTAAAAATATAGTAAGTGAGGTTGTAGCAAATGCTATGACCCGCAGAGCGTCACCAGAGGTGGAGCATCAAGAAGGCTCGGGTCTTATGATATTGTCTCGAAGGCCAAAAAAGAGACCCCCAGGTTTAAGACGCAGGCCTGCACCTAAAAAGCGGAGGTTAACTGTTAAAAGAACCTCAGTAAGTCAAAGACGTGGTAAAGTGAGGAGGTCTGGACCAAAAAGAATACTAGGAAGTATTTTCTAAAAGAATAAGTGACATGGCTCTTTTACACCGAATGTCCTCTGAAGCTATAAAGACAGAACTCGATCTTTTCACGGCACCGTTAACGCAGCATTCAATAGACAGGTCCAGTTATGTGGAGATAGCCCCCCTCTCGGCTATTATAGATAACGGGCCTATCGAATTTTTCATACCAGGCCACGGTGACAACTATCTGGACCTCAACAACACCTTGGTGCATTTACGTCTAAAAGTGACCAAAAGAGATGGGTCTAATATTGCAGGCGATGCCAAAGTGAGTCTCATTAATTACCCCTTGGCCACCATCTTCTCCCAAGTGGATGTGACTTTGGGTGAACGCCTAATCAGTCAAAGCAGCGCCACATACCCATATAGAGCCATCATGGAGTGTTTGCTAAACTACTCCGAAGACACTCTCAAAACACAATTTAGCGCCGGGTTGTTTAGCAAGGATACTGCAGGAGTCTCTATGGAATCGACAGACCCTTCCACGGGGGCGAACAAAGGCCTAGCGGCACGCGCTCGCTACTGCGCCGGATCTCGAGAGTTTCATTTGCTAGGCCCTATACACTCTGACATTTTCTTTCAAGAACGGTTGCTCCTAAATTCTGTTGATTTAAGATTAAAATTAACCAGGGCCAAGGATGAGTTTTGCCTGATGTCTCCCCAAGACGGGGATTTTAGTTTGAAAGTGTTGGGGGCCACCCTTTTTATTAAAAAAGTGTCTGTATCTCCGGCAGTACGCCTGGGTCACTCACATGCTTTGATGAAAGGAAATGCCCTTTACCCTCTCCAAAGAATTACCATGAAAACCTTTAGCATACCTGTGGGCAGTAGAATCTGCAGTCAAGAAAACCTATTTCTAGGCCCTTTACCTAGATATGTGGTTATAGGTCTGGTTGATCACGCCTCTAATACGGGGAGTTTAGATAAAAAACCCTTTAATTTTCAACACTTCAATGCAGAGTATGTAGCTCTCTGTCAGGACGGACGTCAGGTTCCTGCTAAGGCTTTCCAACCCTAATTTATCAACAACATATCTGTGCGAGAATTTTACAATCTATTCCTGGCCACAGGGAGGCATCTAAAATATCTCTCTTTGCCTATTGACAGAAATGATTTTGCAGAGGGTTACACTTTGTATGCTTTCAATTTATCACCTGATGATGACACCTCAGGAAATCTGTCTGTGATGTCCCAAGGTAACCTCAGGCTGGAAATGCGTTTCCGTACACCTTTAACCTGTACAGTTAGCATGATTGTTTACGCATGCTCTGATTCAATCTTGGAAGTGAATGCCCGAAGACAGGTCTTAGTGGATTATTGTTAAGGACCTTTGAGCAAAGACATGAATACCCAAGAGTTGGAAGGGCTCATGAGCCGCTTGATTGGAAAACAATTTTGTGGAGTGATGGCTTGTGATGAATTACCTATTGAGATATGGCCTGAGAGGCCTGCAATGTTTATTGTCAATACCCATCCTAAACACATGCCTGGTGAACATTGGCTAGCTATGACATTAGAACAGGAAGGTGGAAGAAAAATCTCAACTTTTTTTGATTCCTATGGCTTTCCCCCCGGTTTTTCACATTTCCCTAAATCTATTAAAGATTTTTTGACCCTAAACGGTTCAAAGATCTACTACAGCATCAAACAAGTGCAAGATAACCTTTCCACTACATGCGGTCACCACTGTGTATTTTACCTGTGCCAAAGAGCCCGGGGAGTTTCTTTTGAAGATGTTATGTTTCTTTATAAGGATGATTTAAGAAGTAATGATCACTTTGTATCTTGTTTTGTTAGAAAATATCAAAAGTGTTCAAATGTGTGTCGTTTAAGAACGCGTAATCAAGGCGTATGCTCACGTCATATGTTTCAAGAATGCCACAAATGTTAAATTGCTTATTTTTCAAATAAAACATTTTATTGAATTTAATCATAGTCATTCAAAAGTCATTTTCAAAAGTCTAACCACGCCGAGAGATCGGGATTAGGAAAAGGTCCTGAGACGTTCATGGGAGTAAATGAGTTAGCATCATCGCTTTCATAGGGGGCGGTGTCGTTGGGGCATCTTTAGGGGTGCTGTATCTCGTTGAAGGCTTTTGTTTTAAAGCTTGAATCTGTTGACGAAGCTTATGGTTGGGTACACCCGAGAGGGGAATGTTCAGGATTGCCAGGGCCTTAAGAAACTGACGCCAGCCGGGAGGCCTTCGGTCATCAGCAACCTTGTGGGCAGCCGTGGTACTTTTAACTAAGTCCACCATATGGGAACCCCTAACAACAGCGCCCTGAAGTATAAACTCTCCAGAATCGTTCCAAGCAGCTAATCCCTTTGAGTCTTTTATCTTGTTCATAATGTATTTAACATTCTTCCGGTTACGTAAAGGCACATGTGTCAGTAGGTCATGCATAACTTTATCTTCAAAAGGCATTTGAGCTTCACCAGACATAGGATCTTCACTAGGTAAGAGCGCCGGTACAGGCCTTACCGGGGCCTGGCTATCGTTAGGTTCGACATCTGTTAAAGGGTCCGGTAGGGAAAGTGTTAAATGGTTGCTCTCTCTCGCCCCTTGCTTTACCAGAGTCAAATATCTTTGCATTAGGTTTGTGTATTTTTGGATCTTATCATAAGGGTTCAATCCTTTTCGGTTCAAAACATCCTTCATGGCCGTATCCAAATCATTTTCAGCTGTTTGTCTGATATTTTCAGGACCCTGCATTTGATTTTTAAGTCTATCCAACTCTTGTTGTGGCACCAAGTACATTTTAGTGGCCATCACACCGCGTGTTCAACCCCCACGTCTGGCAGCAATAAGGCTGGTGATGAAGGGCACAGCTATACTGAGTAAAGGTATGAGAAAACCTCCAGACTGTTGTATACTATGTCTTTTCTTTTGAAGACTGGCCCTTTTATTGGCAAAGAGTTTGATCGCGGTCTTTTGTCTCTTTAATTTTTTCAATTGGTTCAGGGTGAGTGGAATGCGTCCTTTGAGAAGATTCAAAGCAATCTCACATAAGGCTAATATGAGATCTGAAGAACAACTACCCAAGATGGCCTTCCGTCCTTTAGCTGTAGACCCAACTAGCCTTGTCAAGAGGGGCAGGTTTCTTTTTAAACGCAGAGACATAGCGTTTACTTTTTAGGAAGGTATGCAGCAGGCCGCTCCCACGGAAACAGACCTGTACGTAGCCTAAGCTGTTCTGGAGTATTTGCTTTTAAATCCACGATTAAATAAGAAAATGGCTCTTTGGTAGCGTCCTCATAGCTCTCCATAAAGTATGATTTCCTTCCAGGGTACATCTGCTGAGCTAGAGTGCTAATTTGCAGTTTGTCTCTAGGATTTTTAAACAATACCATGTAGTTGGCATTCAAGCTAATGGTACGGCTATTTTTACCTTGGTGAAACACATTCTGGACCAAGTAAAGCACGGACAGGTTTCTATGATGAGTATATTGGGTAAAAGCTCTAGCAATTTCTGGATGTTCGCTACCAGCAAATAGCATATCGTCCAAAACAAGCAGATTGTGTATATGTGGGGGGAGAAGTTGATCATCAGACAGAGAATCGGGTATTCCTTCAACAAACTTGATTTTTATTGTCTTCAATAATTCATCATACAGAGGTTGGTAACAGGAATAACACCATACAATATTGTCAGGCTTTTGAGATAACACATGTTCAGAATTCTCTAAAATACTTTTTACAAAAAAAGTTTTACCACTGTTTGATGGGCCTGCAATTAAGGCCGAAAAGGGTAGTTTTAAACGGGGGTCAAAATCCTCGACAGCCGTCATTATATCTTAAGCTTTAAGACACACTGGGGCTTGTAGCCTAAGTCAGTAGCCAAAGGGCAATGTGGTACCGTCAGGCAATAGCCTTCTCTTGTCATAGACTACCCTGAATCTTTTAGTGAGTGGGGCGTTTCTTAGATGGAACCCCTTTTTATCCCTCACTATTTTGTTGTAGGAGGTCAAAATCTCCAAGTCACTATTCTTGTCATTTACGAACCCGTCGACCAAGCGCGTGATTGATTCCAAGTTTACACGCGGGGCATTTTCGTAGTTTTGAGTCACGCCTTTGGCTTTCAACACCACGTGATTGTCTTTAGTCCTAAAAGCATAGCTTTTGGGCCCACATGAGGACCATTCTGTGATATGGTCACCCTCGGCGAGTTCACTAGTTAAACCCCCAAGATAGTTGCTGAGTGGGGGGTTCCAATCCCCCGGCTTGCTTACATAGACCACAGAGTCTGTGTCGTGGTAAAGAACCCGCCGCTGAAGCTGTTCCATGAGGGTGTACAGTTCAAGTCGGGCATAGGCTGTGGTAAATGCTGCAAGAAACACATTTACATTACCTGGGGGTAGAACCCACTTTGGGTTGCGCCGCCATTGCACCAAGGCAATGTCTTGACTCAAGAATGAAAAATGTGAAATTTCGTATTGGTCCGAAAAAACAAATTCCAAAAATTCTTCCGGGTCTTTAATGATCGAAGTTGTTAGCATATTGCTTCTCTGCGCTAACTTCCCCCAAAGGGAGTTCAAGTACAATTTCGAAACATTTCTTTTGGTTTTGTTGACCTGTATTCTGTCAGGGTCAAGAAGTATGCCTTCTCTGTCATGGTAGTCTTGAATGTACTTCTCTTTACTTTCTTGATCTGTGACCGATGCTGGATAGCCTGAAGCCATCTGCTTGCATCTCAAGAAGGTCTTGATGTACTCTTTAAAAAGTGTGTCTGATTTCCTGGAAAAGTTCCACACTTCAAAGATTTTGGCCACACGATACCCCTTCTCCAAAGCCTTAGAGAATTCAGCGGTGACCCAGACACCTGTCAGGGCTCTTTCTTGATCTGAGTGATCACATGGGTTTTCCTGGTTGTTGTTTTCACAGCATGTGCGACAAAGGGGAAAGAAAAGTTTTCCTTTAGACCCCTTGTAAGGCAGCACAGGTATAAACAGACCCCTAGGAGGGTAGACAGTCGCTTTGATTAAACCAAAATAATTTTGGGGTTCGTCAAAGTCGCTGTGAATAATTTCAGGATGCCCTATAGGATAGCATGAGGAACTCATTACATGAGGATATAGGGATGTAAAATCTACATAGCCTATTGTCTCGTCGGGTTGAGCTACATAACGCAATGTCAAAGCATTGGTCCTGCCTCCAAACAAGGCCTGTCTCGGTTCCAGGGGCTCTGGAGGGTCATATTGGGTAAGGAAGGCCTGAACATGAGGATCCGCCTTTTTCAGGGCTGTCCATTCGTGTTCCCACAAAACCACAACTTTTAACCCGTATGTAGCCTTTAAAGAATTCAGTTTGTCTTGAAACTCTTGGTACATTTCCCCAAAAGTCTTTTGGGTTAGGACACACATGGCCTGGGGGACAAAGCATAATTTACAACCGTGGAAGAAACAACCGTTGTACTCATACACTGTCTCAACACCGTCAATCTGTGTGTATCCATCTACATGGTAAGGCCCAAAAGCCTTCTCCCCCCGATTCAAAGCATGTTGGATAAAAACATTTTTATCCTGGGCTAGGTACTCCAACCATTGAATGGAGCCACTAGAGTAGGCCTTGAATTGTCGTCGGTAGTTGTCTGGCGATGGGATAGCTATAGATGCTGGAGTTAGATAGTGTGTACGATAGGTTTTCATGCACGCGGATGCAATAGTTGTACAGCTCCAGGGGTCAATGCCTGCATCTTTGTGTAACGAGTGACGCTCTCCTCATCCTCGGACGAGGTGAGGAGAGAGGGATCTGAAGACCAAAACGCAGGCTTTGGGAAATAAGCCATCTTTATTAACACAACGATAAAGATGGCAACA
Organism: Salvelinus fontinalis; assembly: GCF_029448725.1. Classification (NCBI taxonomy): domain Eukaryota; kingdom Metazoa; phylum Chordata; class Actinopteri; order Salmoniformes; family Salmonidae; genus Salvelinus; species Salvelinus fontinalis. The sequence goes on from NC_074671.1 coordinate 8,604,275, forward strand.
CGAAACGAAACAAACACTTTCAAACTACAAAATAACAAAACGACGTTGACGAGACCTGAACATAAACTTACATAACTAAACATAAACTTACGTACAGGAAACAGACGACATCGAAACGAAAACGAAACAAACAAACGCTACAGTCCCATGTGGTACGAACATAACATACGGACACAGGAGACAATCACCCACAAACAAACAGTGAGAATGCCCTACCTAAATATGACTCTTGATTAGAGGAAAATGCAAACCACCTGCCTCTAATCAAGAGCCATACCAGGCAAACCGAAACCAACATAGAAACAGATAACATAGACTGCCCACCCAAAACACATAAAAACTAACATAAATAGGTCAGGACTGTTACAGTACCCCCCCCCCCAAGGTGCGAACGCCGGGCGCACCAGCACAAAGTCCAGGGGAGGGTCCGGGTGGGCAGTTGACCACGGTGGTGGTTCCGGTTCAGGACGCTGTCCCCGCACCACCATAGTCACTCCCCTCTTCTTTCTACCCCTTCCACTGACCACCCAAACATTACCTTCCCCTAAATAAACAGCTAGCACCGGAACAAGGGGCAGCACCGGGACAAGGGGTAGCACCGGGACAAGGGGCAGCACAAAAACAAGGGGCAGCACCAGGATAAGGACCATCACCGGAATAAGGGGCAGCACCGGGACAAGGGGCAGCACCGGGACAAGGGGCAGCACCGGGACAAGGGGCAGCACCGGGACAAGGGGCAGCACCGGGACAAGGGGCAGCACCGGGACAAGGGGCAGCACCGGGACAAGGGGCAGCACCGGGACAAGGGGCAACACCGGGACAAGGGGCAACACCGGGACAAGGGGCAACACCGGGACAAGGGGCAGATCCCGGCTGAAGGACTCTGGCAGGTCCTGTTTGGACGGCTCTGGCAGGTCCATGCAGGCTGACGGCTCTCGACGCTCATGGCAGACTGACGGCTCTCTACGCTCATGGCAGGCTGACGGCTCTCGACGCTCATGGCAGGCTGACGGCTCTCGACGCTCATGGCAGACTGACGGCTCTCTACGCTCATGGCAGGCTGACGGCTCTCGACGCTCATGGCAGGCTGACGGCTCTCGACGCTCATGGCTCTCTGACGGCTCTGGCTGCTCATGGCTCTCTGACGGCTCTGGCTGCTCATGGCTCTCTGACGGCTCTGGCTGCTCATGGCTCTCTGACGGCTCTGGCAGATCCTGTCTGATTGGCGGCTCTGGCAGATCCTGTCTGGTTGGCGGCTCTGGCAGATCCTGTCTGGTTGGCGGCTCTGGCAGATCCTGTCTGGTTGGCGGCTCTGGCAGATCCTGTCTGGTTGGCGGCTCTGGCAGATCCTGTCTGGTTGGCGGCTCTAGCGGCTCCTGTCTGGCGGATGGCTCTGTAGGCTCATGGCAGACGGGCGGCTTTGCAGGCTCATGGCAGACGGGCGGCTTTGCAGGCTCCTGGCAGACGGATGACTCAGATGGCACTGGGGAGACGGATGGCTCAGATGGCGCTGGGGAGACGGATGGCTCAGATGGCGCTGGGGAGACGGATGGCTCTGGCCGGATACGGCGCACTGTAGACCTGGTGCGTGGTGCCGGAACTGGAGGCACCGGGCTAATGATAAGCACCTTCCTACTAGTGCGTGGAGCAGGGACAGGGCACACTGAACTCTCAAAGCGTACTCTATACCTGGTGCGTGGTACCGGCACTGGTGGCACCTGGCTGAGGGCACGCACCTCAGGACTAGTACGGGGAGAAGTGACAGTGTGTACAGGACTTAGGAGACGCACAGGTGGCTTAGTGCGTGGGGCCGGAACTGGAGGCACTGAACTGGATACACGCACTATAGGGAGAGTGCGTGGAGGAGGAACAGGGCTCTGGAAATGCACTGGTAGCCTAGTGCGTAGTGTAGGCACTGTAGGTACTAGGCTGGGGCGGGGAGGTGGCGCCGGAAATACCGGACCGTGCAGGCGTACTGGCTCTCTTGAGCATTGAGCCTGCCCAACCTTACCTGGTTGAATGCTCCCGGTCGCCCGCCCAGTACGGGGAGGTGGAATAACCCGCACCGGGCTGTGTAGGCGAACCGGGGAAACCATGCGTAAGGCAGGTGCCATGTATGCCGGCCCGAGGAGACGCACTGGAGACCAGACGCGTTGAGCCGGCCTCATGACACCTGGCTCAATGCCCAATCTAGCCCTACCAGTGCGGGGAGGTGGAATAACCCGCACCGGCCTATGCACACGTACAGGAGACACCGTGCGCTCTACTGCGTAACACGGTGTCTGCCCGTACTCCCGCTCTCCACGGTTAGCCTGGGAAGTGGGCGCAGGTCTCCTACCTGCCCTTGGCCCACTACCCTTTAGCCCCCCCCCAAGAAATTTTGGGAGTTACTCACGGGCTTTTCGGGCTTCCGTGCAAGACGTGTCCCCTCATAATTCCGGTTTCGAGCTTGATTCTCCGGCTTCCATCCACGTCTCCTAGCTGCCTCCTTAAACCACCGCTCCTGGGCTGTGACTGCCTCACTCTTCTCACGAGAGCAGCGATATTCTCCAGTTTGCGCCCAGGGTCCTCTACCAGACAGGATCTCCTCCCAAGTCCAAAAGTCCTTGTTGCTCCGTCGAGCATTCCCATACCGCTTGGTCACATTTAGTTGGTGGGTGATTCTGTTACGAGTGACGCTCTCCTCATCCTCGGACGAGGTGAGGAGAGAGGGATCTGAAGACCAAAACGCAGGCTTTGGGAAATAAGCCATCTTTATTAACACAACGATAAAGATGGCAACACGAAACGAAACAAACACTTTCAAACTACAAAATAACAAAACGACGTTGACGAGACCTGAACATAAACTTACATAACTAAACATAAACTTACGTACAGGAAACAGACGACATCGAAACGAAAACGAAACAAACAAACGCTACAGTCCCATGTGGTACGAACATAACATACGGACACAGGAGACAATCACCCACAAACAAACAGTGAGAATGCCCTACCTAAACATGACTCTTGATTAGAGGAAAATGCAAACCACCTGCCTCTAATCAAGAGCCATACCAGGCAAACCGAAACCAACATAGAAACAGATAACATAGACTGCCCACCCAAAACACATAAAAACTAACATAAATAGGTCAGGACTGTTACACTTTGATTACCTCTTCTCTGAATCTGAGGCATCCTTCACGTAGTATAACCACGTCATTGTCACAGTATGATTCCATCTCTTTATGAAAATCAAAAGTTCCATGTCTTACTGTCTCGTACCACGTCATGAATTTCTCACGCTCTTTGGTAGACATTTGATCACAACCGTACATTTCGGGGGCTGGATAAGCTCCTATATAATGTAGATTCTCCTCAGATGTGAAGAAGTGGGGGAAATAGCCTTTGACCGAGTTTTCAAAACCCAAGGCCTCTGGCATTTGAGCCAATCTCATGGGTAAGAAGCTTAAGCTGTCAATGTATCTCTGTTTGAAGGCGTGGTCAACAAAACATAAGATTTTACTCCCTTGAGCAATGACACTGGGCGCCACGCCTTGCTGTATCAAAGGGTTCAGAAGCAGATAGGAGTCATAGGCTCGCGCATTGTGTGCTATAAACGTGAAGTTTCTGTACTGGGCCTTTCTAAAATGTTTTAGAAAGAGTCGGGCGCAATCGGGCCCCTCGGCCGACCACTTTTCACCGGTGAAAGTAATGGTAGATACAAAAATAGGCAAGTGAACCCCTGATTGCTGATTTGTCTCAAAATCATAAAAAACATATTTCTCTGTATGTTCATCTTCAGCCAAGGGCTGAATGTAACACTCATGTGTTACTTCTTGAACAACTTCTGCGTCTCTGCTTTTCAAGGGCCCTTTACAGATTGGGCAATGTATGATTCCACAAACATGGGGTTTAGGGCTGTCTATTTTAAGGTTGTAATTGCAATGACATTTTGGACATTTCTTGTTAATGTCACAAATGCTTACAGATTTACAGGCCTTGGGGTGCCATGTTTCAGTTTTGTGTTTTTCGTAACAGTAGGCCGAACGACATGTGCGGTGACAATCCTCACAGGGTGTCAAGTTTAGCGGTTGCATAGGGCAATGTTTATCCAGACATACTGAACAGTTATAACGGCACGAGTGCCCCCCCCTTGCGGGTGTAGCCGGTATGACAGGCTGGACAGACATATGGGGCGCCTAAAAATGCTGTGATGTTAGTTACGGCATAGTAATGCTCATTTTGCACATAAAAGTACATAGTCTTAGGGTGTGGCTCTTGTATATTTTGGAACTTCAAGAGAGCGTCATTAGCCCTGCTGTGGTACAAAACCACAATCTTGATATTCAGAAAGTTTTCAAATTTGCCTATGTCTGAGAAAGCCACAGCCTCCTGTATACCTAAACCCACAGCCTTTTGTAGCTCTTGAGCTTTCTGTAACGCTTCGCGCTCTGTACATCCTGGGCTGAGTAAGTGGGCCAAACCTATGGCAAAGCATAGCTTATTACCATGATTGTGAACGATTATGAGGTAGGCCTTTTTATTGCTTATGATTTCGGACTGCATCAGGCTATCGAGTTTACGTCTCTGCCCGCCGCCCCCTTGTGGTGGCCGGACTAATTGTACTACAAGTTCGAGGGTCCTATCTGCTAGCACGTTTAAATTTGACTGAACAAGGCGTTCTAGCAGGTTAACAAATTGTTCAAGATCTGCTTCACCCCTATTTAAAATAAGCGACACACGGCTCTGCAGACTGTCTCCAAAAATTTCCAACTGTAAGGTATCCCTTGGTTGGCTATAAGCTCTAACTCTATCTACCAGTTCATTCAAAGTGTCCATAAGCATTACGTAAAACACAGCATATTCCCGAATCTGACCCCCCCATGCGAAATTGAAAAACTGTCGAACCTCAATATTGTGGAATTTATTTCGATACAAAACATGTTCACTACGATCAAGACCATCCCCATCCTGATTTGCTAGACAATTGTCCAACTGTTCAAAAACATCGTATTGGGTTTCAGACTCTTCAGACATGGGTGTTAAAGGCTGGCTTAGAGGTGTAGGTGGTGCAGAATTAAACCTAGGGCTTTCGTTCTGTACATTGTGATCAAGACCTTCCCGCTCCAGATTTGATAGACATTTGTTCAGCTGTTCAAAAACATCGTATTGGGTTTCCTCTTCGAACAAGGGTGTTAAAGGATGGCTTAGAGGTGTAGGGGGTGCAGAATTAAACCTTGGGCTCTCGTTCATCTGGGTAATTAAAGATATGATTGATTCGGGTATCTGTGATAACCTGTTTTCATCTGCAGACCCTGACTCATTCATACGTGTAATAATTTCAATGAGTTCGGAGGGAATCTGGGATAATAGGTTTTCATCTATAGCCCCTATGTCAATTAGCCCAGAATCATTCATATGGTTAATTATATCTTGGAGCTCTGTAGGGATTTCCGCTAAGAGGGTTTCAATTGTCTCGCTTAGGTCTATAGGGGGCGCCATTTCTCTACTTAAGGATGTGTGTGCTTGTGTTTTTTTACATATGTGTTTTTTAACGGAGGTATTTGCTTGTTTTAACCCTACTGTTGTTTAACATGCGGGGAAGCTCTCTACGCCAGAATGACACATCCTGATTGTATTGATGTTCGAATAGAATACCCATACGACGTTGAAGTAAAGCCTTTCGTGATTTTAAACCCTGTGTAAAAGCCTTGAAAAGCACGGCTTGGTCTATTTCACAAGAGGCTGTTGCCCCACCAGAATTGGCCGCTTCAATAAGGTTGGCCACTTCACAGAACATCAAATCGTCTACCTCAGAAATGTCATTTAAAACTTTGAAATCATCAGGCTTCGCTGTTCTGGTGACTGGGGTCTTTGGCGCCTCCTCGGGATCTAGATGTGTAGCTTCTTGGAGGTCTTTATAAGCAGGCGAGGAGTCTGCATTAAAAATAATACATACAGAAAAATAGGTTATTAACCCTAAAATATGTTTGATAAAAATGTAAAATACATTTCAGATATAAGCCTATATATTAACAATACATTAATTAACCTGTCTAGGATCAGCGTGGCGCTAGCGGCACACCCCCCCCCCCCACTGAAAAACCAGTGCCGCGAAATTCAAAAAAAATATTTTTTTTAAATATTTAACTTTCACACATTAAAGTCCAATACAGCTAATGAAAGACACAGATCTTGTGAATCCAGTCAACTTGTCCGATTTTTAAAATGTTTTACAGGGAAGACACAATATGTAAAGATGTACATCTATTACCTAAAAACACATTAGCATAATCCACCATCTATTATTTGTCCACCAACACCAGTAGCCATCACCAATTCGACTAAACTAAGATATTTATAGCCCCTAACCAACAAAAAAACTCATCAGATGACAGTCTGATAACATATTTATGGTATGGGATAGGTTTTGTTAGAAAAAAGTGCATATTTCAGGTAGATGGCATTGGTTACAATTGCACCCACCGTCACAAATGGAATAGAAAAACTACTTAGAGCAACGTGTTTACCTACTTACTAATCATCAAACATTTCGTAAAAATACACAGCATACACGAATCGAAAGACACAGATCCTGTGAATACAGACAATATTTCAGATTTTCTAAGTGTCTTACAGCGAAAACACAATAAATCGTTATATTAGCTTAGCACATAGCAATTAGCAGCCCAGCATTGATTCTAGCCAAAGTGAGCGATAAAAGTCAACATCGTCAAAAAACATGGCGTCCTAAGCCACTAAAATGTTTCGACAGAAACACGATTTATCATAATAAAAATGTCCTACCTTGAGCTGTTCTTCCATCAGTATCTTGGGCAAAGGATCCTTTCTTGGGAGGAATCGTCTTTTGGTGGAAAGCTGTCCTCTTGCCATGTGAAAATGCCAACTGCGTTCGGGATGAACTGAAAGCGTGCCCACCTATTCACAGCGTTAAAGAAATAAATGTCCCAAAATCGCACTAAACGGATATAAATTGCTATAAAACGCTTTAAATTAACTACCTTATGATGTTTTTAACTCCTATAACGAGTGAAAAGATGACCGGAGAAATATAACAGGCTAAACTAACGCTTGGAACAGGAGCGGGTCGGTGTCCAGCACGCGCGTTACGCAGCAAGGAAAGACTTGCTAGCTACAGGGTTTTTTGATTTATAGGGCCTGTGAACGCGCAATCGACCCCATTGGAATCGTCATCACGTAAAGGCATCCAGGGGAAGACGTAAGAAGTGTCCGTACAGTCATAGCACTATCAGTGCCGTTTTAACTGACTTCAGAACAGTGGCCAACATTTCTGAAATCTGAATCCATGTCAGGGAAATTGCTGTAGAATGGGCTCTGTTCCACTTAGAGACAAAATTTCAACTCCTATAGAAACTATAGACTGTTTTCTATCCAATAATAATAATAATATGCATATTGTACGATCAAGGATTTTGTGGGAAGCCGTTTCAAAAATTAGCCAAATTAGCATAAATAGTCTAAACAGCGCCCCCATCCCCAACAGGTTAAATACCTCGGCTTTTTTGAAGAGGGCTGTTCTGAAGAAGCTCTGAGAACTCGGGAACATGTCTTTGGGCAACCCTAATTATAGCATCTGCCTGGTCTGTAGCTTGTGAGCCTGAAATTTAAAAAAAAAACAGCATTAGTACATGTTTAAACATATTCAGGCATAAAAATAAAATATATATATATAAATGATAATTGTTTCATACCTTGTCCTTGTAACTCTGTCTCGTGAATACCCTCCCAGTAGTATTGTTCGGGTGAAGCGGACCTGTGGATCTGGGCCCTGATTGTCCGTTGGTGTTTAATAGGGGGCGTCCAACGGTCCTGGGTCAGGGGAGTTGACAGGCCGTTTAAAGTCTCTGTTTGCGGCTTGTGCGTAAATACATCCTGGGAGTAGGGCACAATTGTCTCGTAGGCATATCCTTCACAGAAACCGTGTAGACTCCCTATGGCACCCGTTCTAGGATGTATTTCCGCTGTAAACACATAAAATAACTTTTAATATAAGATGCCGATACTTTTTGTTTTTAAGGTATAAATATTCTTACGGAATTCTTGAATCTTACTTACTACAATTCAGGGTCGGCGTTGGGATGTAAGCAATTTGTTCCGGAGACCCTACGGCCGGTTCGAGTTCAGTTATATCTCGGAGAATCTGAGTGAAGGTTTGAGAATCTAAAAAAAACATTAGATAATATTAAAGCTCTAATCATTTTAGCTAATATTGACATTTTATACGTTAAGAATCCGGGCCCTAAGGCCTGTTTAATATTTCTATAACATACAACGTTTTCAAACAATTCCCAAGAACAAACAAATCTAATATATAGCATATGTAAATATTTATTTCCAGAACTAACCTTGAGAAATATCCATGAGGAGGGTTTTTACCAGATGATCTTTTTTAACGGGGTCCGTCCGATAACTATTCCTGGGGGAATGCTGTAGGGTAAATGCGCGAAAACGAAGCTAACAGGGGGACCTGTTTTGCTTAGCTTTTGTAGCCGTATGACTCGCGTGGTGTCGTATTTTTTCGCGCTAAAACCGCATCAAAGTTATCTTTGAAGCCTAAGGCATGTGGTTCAAACACCCGCCATTTGGTTCAAACATAGGGTATTGGGTGGTGTCTAAACATTAGGTATCTTTTGATATTCTAAAATCTCCGGGGGCTAGCATCTAGATGCTAGGGGTGGGGAGGTCTCGACAGCGCTGGGCTGAATGACTTTTACGCATCTGTTTTGCCAGATAGTGTAAACCTTGGTTTCAAACGACCCCCATGCATAGAGAGCCTTAAGCGCAGATGCAAGGGTATTTTTTTAACAAACACCTCGCCCCCTTTTTCTGTTTTTGAAACACACACACACACACACACAGGCACTACATCATACGCACGCCCATACGCGCGCACATTGCGCAAGTTTTTTTTCTCAGGGACAGACTGCGCTAAGAGTGAACAAACGCGAGAGTTCATAACGTGGTGAGATTCTGCTTTTAAAACCATTTATTTCATTCAAAATATTTAGTACATACATTTTATAGCGTTACATTCTTAAGGTATTTTACGAAGCCTTTCTTACAGATCCAGGGATCTGATGCAACCACCCCCCATTGTCAGTGTCCAGTTGGTCATCAAAATGCCGGGATCTCTTGCCAGGCTCATCAACACTTGGTAAGTTTTCACTCCAGGGGTACATCCTACGTCGGGCCTTTTGGTCCTGGCTATGTCTCAAGAAAAGCCGAGGCCAGCGCCTTAACTGTTCGCGATTTTTGAAGAGAATGTCCAGCTTATTCATAAGTGTTATGAAAATTGGATAATCCACCCATTTAAAACTAAACACAGGAATAAAAAAGTTGACATCTTTGCATGCTCTGGATGCTACTGGAGAATTGACAGACTTTGTAGCATTACCCGCATCATAAACTTCACAGGCTAAAATTGTCACTTTGTTGTCCGGGTTATAGTCCATTGAAGCAATTCTTAGAGCCTTGAGATCACTGCGTCCGAAGACCTGTTCTTCCAACGCATAGCCTGGCACAGCTGTGCCACTCAGGACCTGTTCAATTTTACAAAGAGCCAGCCTGATGTTTAGCCATTCTCTCATGCCCAGAGCAGGAGAAAAACTCCCAGGTTTTGCCTGATCTACGGGTTTGGGGGCACTGGCGTTGAAGATCTTTACCGTAGAATCCTCCGGCTGGAATATGTAAGACATATGGCCCTCACTCGTACCCAAAAATCCTTTAAAACATTCTGGAGCTTCACACAGAACTTCCTCAATGCTTTGTTCACTGGGTTCATGACAAGCCGAGCATAACATACCATAAATTGACATATGTGTCATTTTTGTTTAATATTCAGGGGGTTTATCTTGTACAATCTTAAACATGCATTGTTTTGGGGCTTTATAAGGCTTCTGCAAAGCCAGCCTCTTTGAAATGTTCATTAACAACCCCCAACACTAGACATCCAGGAACAGTTTGACATGACACCTGGTCACTTACCCCAAAAAGCCCAGGATGTCCTGACCGGAAGCCCAAATATGGGCATGCCCCCCTTCTACAAACCATTGGGGCATCAATCACTACATAGGGTCATAAATCATGATCTTTTTCTGATTTACGACATTGACAACTTGACACTTACCCCAAAGACCCCCACCCCGGCCAGGATGTCCTGACCGGAAGCCCAAATATGGGCATGCCTGCTACAACAGGACATAGGGTCATAAATCATTACATAGGGTCATAAATCAGGCTTGGGTCATAAATCATTACCGGTTGACCTGACAACTGGACCCTTACCCAAAGACCCCCACCTAACCATCAGAATGTCCTGACAGGCAGCCTCTTAGGTTCACATAGCGGTCACATAGGCTCACATAGGGTCATCCATCAAATCTTGACGTGTGACATCTACTTTAATCTCTCTCCCAACAACCCCTTTACCATAAAAACACCCAAAACCAACAAAACACAAACATTCCCCATGTCACACCCTGACCTAACTAAAATAATAAAGAAAACAAAGAATACTAAGGCCAGGGCGTGACAGTTTGTGTATTGATTGCAAGGTTTCTGTATTGTTTCCAAGGTTTCTGTATTGATTCCAATGTTTCTGTATTGCTTCCAAGGTTTCTGTATTGATTCAAAGGCTTCTGTATTGATTCCAAGGTGTCTGTATTGATTCCAAGGTTTCTGTATTGATTCCAAGGTTTCTGTATTGATTCCAAGGTTTCTGTATTGATTCCAAGGTTTCTGTATTGTTTCCAAGGTTTCTTTATGTTTCCAAGGTTTCTGTATTGTTTCCAAGGATTCTGTATGTTCCCAAGGTTTCTTTATTGTTTCCAAGGTTTCTGTATTGTTTCCAAGGATTCTGTATGTTCCCAAGGTTTCTGTATTGTTTCCAAGGTTTCTGTATTGTTTCCAAGGTTTCTGTGTTGTTTCTATGGTTTCTGTACATGCATTAATAGGTCAACAGGTTCAGAGACAGATACTCAGTGGGTAACTGTTTCAAATCTCTCTTAAAAGGCCTGATCCTCGTATCTATTCAAGTAGACCTTTAAAGACTTGAATACACGACAATTTTTTTTTAAATGGTGCTCCATGACATCCTTGAGAAATGGAACCGGCCTGTCAGGAGAAATGTAGGTGTTCATGGAACAACACTCAATGGGAACAACACTCAATCTTGAAACTGTCTGTAGTATTGACACACACACACACACACACACACACACACACACACACACACACACACACACACACACACACACACACACACACACACACACACACACACACACACACACACACACACACACACACACACACACACACACACACATAAACACACACAGCGAGGGAGAAACAGTTATGGAGGCTGCTGTGCTGTCTTGTTGTGGCAGGGCCCCGTAGAGGAAATCACCCGGCCTGCACCTTTGTCTCCGTGGATGAATGAAAATGTGGCTGAAGCGTTTTTTTCCAATAGGAGCAGATTGTCCTCGTTCCGGTGTCTCGCCAACATTATTCATGTCGCGGGGGTGAGAACGGACAGGGGAATTACAATGTTCTGGTGTCTCGCCAACATTATTCATGTCGAGGGGGTGAGAACGTAGAGGGGAATTACAATGTTCTGGTGTCTAGCCAACATTATTCATGTCGAGGGGGTGAGAACGTAGAGGGGAATTACAATGTTCTGGTGTCTAGCCAACATTATTCATGTCGAGGGGGTGAGAACGTAGAGGGGGATTACAATGTTTTGGTGTCTCGCCAACATTATTAATGTCGTGGGGGTGAGAACGTAGAGGGGAATTACAATGTTCTGGTGTCTAGCCAACATTATTCATGTCGCGGGGGTGAGAACGGAGAGGGGAATTACAATGTTCTGGTGTCTAGCCAACATTATTAATGTCGTGGGGGTGAGAACGTAGAGGGGAATTACAATGTTTTGGTGTCTCGCCAACATTATTAATGTCGTGGGGGTGAGAACGTAGAGGGGAATTACAATGTTCTGGTGTCTAGCCAACATTATTCATGTCGCGGGGGTGAGAACGGAGAGGGGAATTACAATGTTCTGGTGTCTCGCCAACATTATTCATGTCGCCGGGGTGAGAACGGAGAGGGTTATTACAATGTTCCGGTGTCTCGCCAACATTATTCATGTCGCCGGGGTGAGAACGGAGAGGGTCATTACAAAGTTCCGGTGTCTCGCCAACATTATTCATGTCGTGGGGGTGAGAACGGAGAGGGGGATTACAATGTTCCGGTGTCTCGCCAACATTATTCATGTCGCCGGGGTGAGAACAGAGAGAGGGTTATTACAATGTTCCGGTGTCTCGCCAACATTATTCATGTCGCAGGGGTGAGAACGGAGAGGGGAATTACAATGTTCTGGTGTCTCGCCAAGATTATTCATGTCGCGGGAGCGAGGAATTACAAATAAGTGAAATGAAATTCCAAACAAAATGCACTTGAGCCATGAGTACTGGAAAAGAGGGCCTGGGCATTGATTTATTTAATCCTCTAGTTGTATTATGGGTTTTCATATCTGAGAGGAAGGGGGATCAGGATTCTCAGAATATGATGATAAGGAAAGGGATTAAGAAGAAAAGAAGGAATTAATTATCTTAACTGCCAATATAGTAGAATACAAAAATGTCCTTAGATATGTTCTCTCTGTTTACAAGTACTAAATATAAACCAATTATTTCTCACTGAGAATCAAATGTGCCCATGATATGTTCAGATTATTGACCTCAACCAGACGGGATGATTCCATCCAGTATCACCCATCACCTGTTGGCCACGTTCAGTATCACCCATCACCTGTTGGCCATGCCCAGTATCACCCATCACCTGTTGGCCATGTCCAGTATCACCCATCACCTGTTGGCCACGTTCAGTATCACCCATCACCTTTTGAAAACATTCAGTATCACCCATCACCTGTTCACCATGTTCAGTATCACCCATCACCTTTTGAAAACGTTCAGTATCACCCATAACCTATTGACCATGTTTAGTATCACCCATCACCCGTTGGCCATGCCCAGTATCACCCATCACCTGTTGGCCATGTCCAGTATCACCCATCACCTGTTGGCCATGTCCAGTATCACCCATCACCTGTTGGCCATGTCCAGTATCACCCATCACCTGTTGGCCATGTTCAGTATCACCCGTCACCTATTGACCACGTTCAGTATCACCCATCACCTTTTGAAAACGTTCAGGATCACCCATAACCTATTGACCATGTTCAGTATCACCCATCACCTGTTGACCATGCCCAGTATCACCCATCACCTGTTGGCAACGTTCAGGATCACCCATCACCTGTTCACCATGTTCAGTATCACCCATCACCCATTGGCCACGTTCAGCATCACCCATCACCTGTTGGCAACGTTCAGGATCAACCATCACCTGTTCACCATGTTCAGTATCACCCATCACCCATTGGCCACGTTCAGCATCACCCATCACCTGTTGGCAACGTTCAGGATCAACCATCACCTGTTGGCCATGCCCAGTATCACCCGTCACCTGTTGACCATGCCCAGTATCACCAATCACCCATTGGCCACGTTCAGTATCACCCATCACCTTTTGAAAACGTTCAGTATCACCCAACACCTGTTCACCATGTTCAGTATCACCCATCACCCATTGTCCACGTTCAGTATCACCCATCACGTCAAATCAAATTAAATGTAATTGGTCACATACATGTGTTTAGCAGATGTTATTGTCGGTGTAGAGAAATGCTTGTGTTTCTAGCTCCGACAGTGCAGTAATATCTAACAAGTAATATCTAACAATTTCACAACATACAGTTGAAGTCGGAAGTTTACATGCAATTAGGTTGGAGTCATTAAAACTTGTTTTTCAACCACTCCACACATTTCTTGTTAACAAACTATAAATTTGGCAAGTCGGTTAGGACATCTACTTTGTGGGTGACACAAGTAATTTTTCCAACAATTGTTTACAGACAGATTATTTCACTTATAATTCACTGTCGCAATTCCAGAGGGTCAGAAGTTTACATACACTAAGTTGACTGCGCCTTTAAACAGAACCTTCCTGTTCAAGTGAGCACAGCACAACAAGTTGAGTCCAAAAATGTCTTGTATGCTGCTGCATAAATGATGTAATATACCAGGGAAATATGTGTACTGTAGCTAAGAAAATAATACTAAGTGTATGTTGTTAGTAGCTCATGTGCCTCACTCTAATAAGTGGATCCCTTTCCCCCTCATAACTTAGACTACTGTTATGACTTGGGGGTGCACATGTAGCCTATAACCTGTTTTATAGAAATGTAATCATTGAATATTGTAAGAGATATCATTGTATGCTTGTATGCCCCCTTTATTTATCCTACGGTTCTGACATGGTGTACAGGGAGAGTTAATTGTTACATGATTAATTTAATCGGGAGCAATTAAACATAGATAGTTGATTCGATAAATACCAGTCATCAGAATAATGAAAGTAAAGTCACAACACAAGATTCCGCTGAAAGCCAGTGGTAAGGATTCACTCCATGGTGCTGAAAATAAAGTTCTGCTGTTGACACAGCTTTATGTAGGCCCTAACGGTTTGTGGGCACCGTTTGTCACCATTATAGTTCAATTAATGTATTGTTTAGTGTTGTGTTGTGTAGTGTAGTGTAGTGGCTTTGCTGGCATGTATCAAAACATTTATTTATTTTTTGCCCCACATAGATTTGCATGCTAAAATTACTGCTGGTGTAATATAGCAATTACTGAGCTGCGTAATTACACAGAGTAAAGTTGTCATGCCCTGACCGTAGAGAGCTTTTTATGTCTCTATTTTGGTATGCTCAGGGTGTGATTTGGGTGGGTATTCTATGTTCTTTTTTCTACGTTTTTGTATTTCTTTGTTTTGGCTGGGTATGGATCTCAATCAGGGACAGCTGTCTATCGTTGTCTCTGATTGGAACCATACTTAGGTAGCGTTTTCCTACATGGTTTTTGAGGATAGTTATTTTCTGTTTAGTGTTTTCACCTTACAGGACTGTTTTGGTTTCGGTTATTCTCTTTGTTATTTTGTTTTAGTGTTCAGTTTTCAATAAAAAGCATGAACACTTACCACGCTGCACTTTGGTCCGATTCCTCTTCTTCAGACGACGAAAACCGTTACAAAAGTCCTGGTAATTGAGCATGTAAGTGAGCAGTTGCAGGTTAATGCGACGGACATATCACACACAGCAGGTTATTACAGGGTACACATGCAGAAGACATGATGCCTACTGTCGTCATTCTTTTCTTCTCTAGCTACGGTGACATTTACATTTTACATTTAAGTCATTTAGCAGACGCTCTTATCCAGAGCGACTTACAAATTGGTGCATTCACCTTATGACATCCAGTGGAACAGCCACTTTACAATAGTGCATCTAGATCTTTTAAGGGGGGGGGGGGGCAGAAGGATTGCTTTATCCTAGGTATTCCTTGAAGAGGTGGGGTTTCAGGTGTCTCCGGAAGGTGGTGATTGACTCCGCTGTCCTGGCGTCGTGAGGGAGTTTGTTCCACCATTGGGGTGCCAGAGCAGCGAACAGTTTTGACTGGGCTGAGCGGGAACTGTACTTCCTCAGTGGTAGGGAGGCGAGCAGGCCAGAGGTGGATGAAGTGACAATACGTGAGTCGGGAATGATTCATACAAAAACATGGGTTTATCTCAGAAAAAAAACATACACATGAAGACACACCTGTTGTTTTCGAAGCATGTGACAAATAACACTTGATTTGATGAAGAAACTTTACTTAATTAACCTTTTTATAAAGTGATAAATGTCATCTGAACACCATTCTGTAGCATAGCGTATATTCCATCACTTTAACACTAGAACCACTAAAGCAGTCATTTTGACTGCTCATTATTATTTTGTATTACTCTGACATTTATAAAATCATGCGACCCTCGGTTCTTCACTTTTTCAGAATAAGCTGTACAACACACTGCCGTTGTTAGAATCTTAATATCACAAACAGAACTGGAGTTTTTCGAAGGGCATGTCATTTTTGAATGGTTTTTCCCATTGTCCCTCCTTCTCCCAGACAGTAGGGCATGCTCCACTCCTTCTCCCGACAGTGGAATGTGCCATGCACAGTTGATAATCACCTCTATAATTGCTTCGAAGCTGAACCTAAACTAATGTATACAGAAACTAAATTCAATCATATAACAACAAATTAAATAAATTAAGTAAACGTATGATGGGGAGAAAGGGGGAGAATGGGTGAGTTGTCGAGTGAGGGGAAGTGAATGAAGCATAATTATGTAATCAGAAATTGTGTACATTGTATTGTATTGATCTGTTCTAATTATAATCTCAAAATGTGTAAGGATCGACACTGGAGATGAGAAGCAGGTACAGGGAGTGAACATTAAATAACCACGGACAGGAACAGAATACGGATGGCGTCTGGACAGGGGAAACAGAAACGACAATAATGCTGACATAGGGATGAAACAGAGGAAACAGACAGATATAGGGAAGGTCATCAAAACGTAATGGCATCAGTCAGGAAACGCATCCAACCATGATGTGTACTGGTAAGATAGTCTAGCTAGCTACATTCTAATGAGCGCTGATGCGTGTAATGATGGCGACAGGTGTGCGTAATGAAAGGCAGCATGGCGCCCTCGAACGCCAGAGAGGGAGAGCGGGAGCAGGCGTGACAAAATGGTAAAATGGTATGTACCCTATATCAGTCCATCGAAAACAAGCAGTTTTATTAGTCTACTCTGGCCTACTAGGAGTACACAGTGAGAGTGTGGGTAATTTACAATGGCAAGAAGACGAAGACGAACGGAGGCACATGCTGTGTTTGCGCTGCTACAAGATCAGAATGAAAACGACTCCGACGGCGGGGAAAAAATAAATCATGACATCTCTAATGATTATTCTACTGATTCTGAGCCTCAGACTGAATAACCTACACCTCCAAGGCCTAAAATTGACAGAGCAAGTGCCAGTATGCCCCGAACCAAATGGAACCGTGAGACAGGAGAGAGGAAGGGATGTCACTGTTTAGATAGAACAAGCCAGTGACAATTCTACGGGCTCCATTATCAGCACAAAATGTAATCACTGAGAGAGCCCTACATCTCAAGCTAAAAAAATACATCAGCAACGGACTCGCTAGCTTTTGTTGTTTAGGTGACATGGACATGCTCCAGCATTCAGGGATTGTGCTTTGGCTAAGAGCCAATTTATGCTTGATCCGAAAATGTGGTCGGAGGCGCGGTATGCAGGGTGTGACGAAATTGCGAAGCCTCTGGAGGAACTCATAGGCCAAATTGAGCTCTGTACCGCATCGCCGTGCCCCTCTCAAACACTGTAACAATACCCAGGGCTCTGTATAGCTCCGCATTGACATGAATAGTTAAAAAATTGTCAAAGACACAAGCCACCCAAGTAATAGACTGTTCTCTCTGCTAGCGCACGGAAAACGGTACCGGAGTGCCAAGTCTAGGTCCAAGAGGCTTCTAAACAACTTCTAGCCCCAAGCCATAAGACTCCTGAACACCTAATCAAATTGTCCCCCCCCCCCTCCCTCTCTTTTACACCGTAGCTACTCTCTGTTGTTATCTATGCTTAGTCAATTTAATAAGTCTACTTATATGTACATACTACTTCAACATACCGGTGCCCCCAAACATTGACTCTGTACTGGTTCCCCCTGTATACAGTCTTGCTATTGTTATTTTACTGCTGCTCTTTAATTACTTGTTTACTTTTATTTCTTATTCTTTTCTGTATTTTTTTAACTGCATTGTTGGTTAGGGGCTTGTAAGTAAGCATTTCACTGTAAGGTGAAACCTGTTGTATTCGGCGCATGTGACTAATAAAGTGTGATTTTGATTTGATTTAACAGTAGGTGAGGGCGGGAGATCCTGTATAAACACAAACTCACTTCCTTGACAACTGCCTTGACAACTTCCTTCACAACAGCTCTGTACTGCGTGAGAAGTATGAATGCCCTGTCTTCTGCAGAGGCCATATCACCGTAAATGCTGCAGATTGACCGTGTAACTCGCACACGGAGCAAGGAGACACTGCCTGCGATCTGTCTGTTGATGACCTGGAAGCGTTTATTTCAATCCTGTATGTCCGTGGACCATTCAGCGGGAAGAGCGTGTATATGAAGAGCTTCTGCTCAGACATATATGGGATACTTTTCTTTGGCGAAATCATGTCAGGGGATCTGCAGTAGGACTATATGGAGGGGATTAGGAGATATCTGCAGTGGGACTACATGGAGGGAATAATGAGTTATCTGCATTGGGACTATATGGAGGAGATTAGGAGATATCTGCATTGGGACTATATGGAGGGGATTAGGAGTTATCTGCATTGGGACTATATGGAGGGGATTAGGAGTTATATGCTGTGGGACTACATGGAGGGAATAATGAGTTATCTGCATTGGGACTATATGGAGGGGATTAGGAGTTATCTGCATTGGGACTATATGGAGGGGATTAGGAGTTATCTGCATTGGGACTATATGGAGGGGATTAGGAGTTATCTGCAGTGGGACTATATGGAGGGGATTAGGAGTTATCTGCATTGGGACTATATGGAGGGGATTAGGAGTTATCTGCATTGGGACTATATGGAGGGGATTAGGAGATATCTGCATTGGGACTATATGGAGGGGATTAGGAGTTATCTGCAGTGGGAATATATGGAGGGGATTAGGAGTTATCTGCATTGGGACTATATGGAGGGGATTAGGAGTTATCTGCATTGGGACTATATGGAGGGGATTAGGAGATATCTGCATTGGGACTATATGGAGGGGATTAGGAGTTATCTGCAGTGGGAATATATGGAGGGGATTAGGAGTTATCTGCATTGGGACTATATGGAGGGGATTAGGAGTTATCTGCAGTGGGACTACATGGAGGGGATTAGGAGTTATCTGCATTGGGACTACATGGAGGGGATTAGGAGTTATCTGCATTGGGACTACATGGAGGGGATTAGGAGTAATCTGCATTGGGACTATATGGAGGGGATTAGGAGTTATCTGCATTGGGACTATATGGAGGGGATTAGGAGTTATCTGCATTGGGACTATATGGAGGGGATTAGGAGTTATCTGCATTGGGACTTTATGGAGGGGATTAGGAGTTATCTGTGGTGGGACTATATGGAGGGGATTAGGAGATATCTGCATTGGGACTATATGGAGGGGATTAGGAGATATCTGCATTCGGACTATATGGAGGGGATTAGGAGTTATGTGCATTGGGACTATATGGAGGGGATTAGGAGATATCTGCAGTGGGACTATATGGAGGGGATTAGAAGTTATCTGCAGTGGGACTACATGGAGGGGATTAGGAGTTATCTGCATTGGGACTATATGGAGGGGATTAGGAGTTATCTGCAGTGGGACTAGATGGAGGGTGAAGCCCCAAAATTGCCCTCGCTAGAAGCCTGTGTTTCAGACATAAGGAAGTGGATGGCTGAAAACTTTCTACTTTTAAACTCGGACAAAACAGAGATGCTTGTTCTAGGTCCCAAGAAACAAAGAGATCTTCTGTTAAATCTGACAATTCATCTTGATGGTTGTAAAGTCGTCTCAAATAAAACTGTGAAGGACCTCGGCGTTACTCTTGACCCTGATCTCTCTTTTGACGAACATATCAAGACTGTTTCAAGGACAGCTTTTTTCCATCTACGTAACATTGCAAAAATCAGAAATTTTCTGTCCAAAAATGATGCTGAAAAATTAATCCATGCATTTGTTACTTCTAGGTTAGACTACTGCAATGCTCTACTTTCCGGCTACCCGGATAAAGCACTAAATAAACTTCAGTTAGTGCTAAATACGGCTGCTAGAATCCTGACTAGAACCAAGAAATTTGATCATATTACTCCAGTGCTAGCTTCCCTACACTGGCTTCCCGTTAAGGCAAGGGCTGATTTCAAGGTTTTACTGTTAACCTATAAAGCGTTACATGGGCTTGCTCCTACCTATCTTTCCGAGTTGGTCCTGCCGTACATACCTACACGTACGCTACGGTCACAAGACGCAGGCCTCCTAATTGTCCCTAAAATTTCTAAGCAAACAGCTGGAGGCAGGGCTTTCTCCTATAGATCTCCATTTTTATGGAACAGTCTGCCTACCCATGTGAGAGACGCAGACTCGGTCTCAACCTTTAAGTCTTTACTGAAGACTTATCTCTTCAGTAGGTCATATGATTGAGTGTAGTCTGGCCCAGGAGTGTGAAGGTGAACGGAAAGGCTCTGGAGCAACGAACCGCCCTTGCTGTCTCTCCAGGGCCGGTTCCCCTCTCTCCACTGGGATTCTCTGCCTCTAACCCTGTTACTGGGGCTGAGTCACTGGCTTGCTGGTGCTCTTTCATGCCGTCCCTAGGAGGGGTGCGTCACTTGAGTGGGTTGAGTTACTGACGTGAACTTCCTGTCTGGGTTGGCGCCCCCCCTTGGTTGTGCTGTGGTGGAGACCTTTGTGGGCTATACTCGGCCTTGTCTCAGGATTGTATGTTGGTGGTTGAGGATATCCCTCTAGTGGTGTGGGGGCTGTGCTTTGGCAGAGTGGGTGGGGTTATATCCTTCCTGTTTGGCCCTGTCCGGGGGTTTCTTCGGATGGGGCCACAGTGTCTCCTGACCGCTCCTGTCTCAGCCTCCAGTATTTATGCTGCAGTAGTTTATGTGTCGGGGGGCTAGGGTCAGTTGGTTATACCTGGAGTACTTCTCCTGTCTTATCCAGTGTCCTGTGTGAATTTAAGTATGCTCTCTCTAATTCTCTCGTTCTCTCTTTCTCTCTGAGAACCTGAGCCCTAGGACCATACGTCAGGACTACCGGGCATGCTGACACCTTGCTGTCCCCAGTCCGCCCGGCCTTGCTGCTATTCCAGTTTCAACTGTTTCTGCCTGCGGTTACGAAACCCCTACCTGTCCCAGACCTGCTGTTTTCAACTCTTAATGATCGGCTATGAAAAGCCAACTGAGATTTATTCCTGATTATTATTTGACCATGCTTGTCATTTATGAACATTTTGAAAATCTTGGCTCTCTCTAATTTTCTCCTTCTCTCTTTCTCTCGGAGGACCTGAGCCCTAGGACCATACGTCGGGACTACCGGCCGTGGTGACTCCTTGCTGCCCCCAGTCCGCCTGGCCTTGCTGCTATTCCAGTTTCAACTCTTCTGCCTGCGGTTATGGAACCACTACCTGTCCCAGACCTGCTGTTTTCAACTCTTAATGATCGGCTATGAAAAGCCAACTGAGATTTATTCCTGATTATTATTTGACCATGCTTGTCATTTATGAACATTTTGAAAATCTTGGCTCTCTCTAATTTTCTCCTTCTCTCTTTCTTTCTCTCGGAGGACCTGGGCCCTTGGACCATGCGTCGGGACTGCCGCCCGTGGTGACTCCTTGCTGTCCCCAGTCCGCCTGGCCTTGCTGCTATTCCAGTTTCAGCTGTTCTGCCTGCGGTTATGGAACCGCCACCTGTCCCAGACCTGTTGTTTTTCAACTCTTAATGATCAGCTATGAAAAGCCAACTGAAAATTATTCATGATTATTATTTGACCATGCTTGTCACTTATGAACATTTTTGAACATCTTGGCATAGTTCTGTTATAATCTCCACCCGGCACAGCCAGAAGAGGACTGGCCACCCCTCATAGCCTGGTTCCTCTCTAGGTTTCTTCCTAGGTTTTGGCCTTTCTAGGGAGTTTTTCCTAGCCACCGTGCTTCTACACCTGCATTCTAGCTGTTTGGGGTTTTAGGCTGGGTTTCTGTACAGCACTTCGAGATATTATCTGATGTACAAATGGCTATATAAAATAAAATTGATTGATTGATTGATTGAGGGGATTAGGAGTTATCTGCATTGGGACTACATGGAGGGGATTAGGAGTTATATGCTGTGGGACTACATGGAGGGAATAATGAGTTATCTGCATTGGGACTATATGGAGGGGATTAGGAGATATCTGCAGTGGGACTATATGGAGGGGATTAGGAGTTATCTGCATTGGGACTATATGGAGGGGATTAGGAGTTATATGCTGTGGGACTACATGGAGGGAATAATGAGTTATCTGCATTGGGACTATATGGAGGGGATTAGGAGTTATATGTTGTGGGACTATATGGAGGGGATTAGGAGTTATCTGCATTGGGACTATATGGAGGGGATTAGGAGTTATCTGCATTGGGACTACATGGAGGGGATAAGGAGTTATCTGCATTGGGACTACATGGAGGGGATTAGGAGTTATCTACATTGGAACTATATGGAGGGGATTAGGAGTTATCTGCATTGGGACTATATGGAGGGGATTAGGAGTTATCTGCATTTGGACTATATCGAGGGGATTAGGAGTTATCTGCATTGGGACTATATGGAGGGGATTAGGAGTTATCTGCATTGGGAGTATATGGAGGGGATTAGGAGATATCTGCATTGGGACTATATGGAGGGGATTAGGAGTTATCTGCATTGGGACTACATGGAGGGGATTAGGAGTTATCTGCGGTGGGACTACATGGAGGGGATTAGGAGTTATCTGCATTGGGACAATATGGAGGGGATTAGGAGTTATCTATAGAGGGACTACATGGAGGGGATTAGGAGTTATCTGCATTGGGACTATATGGAGGGGATTAGGAGTTATCTGTGGTAAGACTATATGGAGGGGATTAGGAGTTATCTGCAGTGGGACTACATGGAGGGGATTAGGAGTTATCTGCGGTGGGACTACATGGAGGGGATTAGGAGTTATCTGCATTGGGACTACATGGAGGGGATTAGGAGTTATCTGCATTGGGACTTTATGGAGGGGATTAGGAGTTATCGGCATTGGGACTATATGGAGGGGATTAGGAGTTATCTGCATTGGGACTACATGGAGGGGATTAGGAGTTATCTACATTGGAACTATATGGAGGGGATTAGGAGTTATCTGTGGTGGGACTATATGGAGGGGATTAGGAGTTATCTGCATTGGGACTATATGGAGGGGATTATGAGATATCTGCATTCGGACTATATGGAGGGGATTAGGAGTTATCTGCATTGGGACTATATGGAGGGGATTAGGAGTTATCTGCAGTGGGACTATATGGAGGGGATTAGGAGTTATCTGCAGTGGGACTACATGGAGGGGATTATGAGTTATCTGCATTGGGACTATATGGAGGGGATTAGGAGTTATCTGCATTGGGACTACATGGAGGGGATTAGGAGTTATATGCTGTGGGACTATATGGAGGGGATTAGGAGTTATCTACATTGGAACTATATGGAGGGGATTAGGAGTTATCTGTGGTGGGACTATATGGAGGGGATTAGGAGATATCTGCATTGGAACTATATGGAGGGGATTAGGAGTTATCTGTGGTGGGACTATATGGAGGGGATTAGGAGTTATCTGCATTGGGACTATATGGAGGGGATTAGGAGTTATCTGCATTTGGACTATATGGAGGGGATTAGGAGTTATGTGCATTGGGACTATATGGAGGGGATTAGGAGTTATCTGCATTGGGACTATATGGAGGGGATTAGGAGTTATCTGCATTTGGACTATATGGAGGGGATTAGGAGTTATGTGCATTGGGACTATATGGAGGGGATTAGGAGTTATCTGCAGTGGGACTATATGGAGGGGATTAGGAGTTATCTACATTGGGACTATATGGAGGGGATTAGGAGATATCTGCAGTGGGACTATATGGAGGGGATTAGGAGTTATCTGCGGTGGGACTACATGGAGGGGATTAGGAGATATCTGCATTCGGACTATATGGAGGGGATTAGGAGTTATCTGCAGTGGGACTGTATGGAGGGGATTAGGAGTTATCTGCAGTGGGACTACATGGAGGGGATTAGGAGTTATCTGCAGTGGGACTATATGGAGGGGATTAGGAGTTATCTGCATTGGGACTATATGGAGGGGATTAGGAGTTATCTGCAGTGGGACTACATGGAGGGGATTAGGAGTTATCTGCATTGGGACTATATGGAGGGGATTAGGAGTTATCTGCAGTGGGACTACATGGAGGGGATTAGGAGTTATCTACATTGGGACTATATGGAGGGGATTAGGAGTTATCTGCATTGGGACAATATGGAGGGGATTAGGAGTTATCTGCATTGGGACTATATGGAGGGGATTAGGAGTTATATGCTGTGGGACTATATGGAGGGGATTAGGAGTTATCTGCATTGGGACTATATGGAGGGGATTAGGAGTTATCTGCATTGGGACTATATGGAGGGGATTAGGAGTTATCTGCATTGGGACTATATGGAGGGGATTAGGAGTTATCTGCAGTGGGACTATATGGAGGGGATTAGGAGTTATCTGCAGTGGGACTACATGGAGGGGATTAGGAGTTATCTGCATTAGGACTATATGGAGGGGATTAGGAGTTATCTGCAGTGGGACTACATGGAGGGGATTAGGAGTTATCTGCGGTAAAACTATATGGAGGGGATTAGGAGTTATCTACATTGGGACTATATGGAGGGGATTAGGAGTTATCTACATTGGGACTATATGGAGGGGATTAGGAGTTATCTGCAGTGGGACTATATGGAGGGGATTAGGAGTTATCTACATTGGGACTATATGGAGGGGATTAGGAGATATCTGCAGTGGGACTATATGGAGGGGATTAGGAGTTATCTGCGGTGGGACTACATGGAGGGGATTAGGAGTTATCTGCATTGGGACTATATGGAGGGGATTAGGAGTTATCTATAGAGGGACTACATGGAGGGGATTAGGAGTTATCTGCAGTGGGACAATATGGAGGGGATTAGGAGTTATCTGCGGTGGGACTACATGGAGGGGATTAGGAGATATCTGCATTGGGACTATATGGAGGGGATTAGGAGTTATCTGCAGTGGGACTATATGGAGGGGATTAGGAGTTATCTGCATTGGGACTATATGGAGGGGATTAGGAGTTATCTGCATTGGGACTATATGGAGGGGATTAGGAGTTATCTGCGGTGGGACTACATGGAGGGGATTAGGAGATATCTGCATTCGGACTATATGGAGGGGATTAGGAGTTATCTGCAGTGGGACTGTATGGAGGGGATTAGGAGTTATCTGCAGTGGGACTACATGGAGGGGATTAGGAGTTATCTGCAGTGGGACTATATGGAGGGGATTAGGAGTTATCTGCATTGGGACTATATGGAGGGGATTAGGAGTTATCTGCAGTGGGACTACATGGAGGGGATTAGGAGTTATCTGCATTGGGACTATATGGAGGGGATTAGGAGTTATCTGCAGTGGGACTACATAGAGGGGATTAGGAGTTATCTACATTGGGACTATATGGAGGGGATTAGGAGTTATCTGCATTGGGACAATATGGAGGGGATTAGGAGTTATCTGCATTGGGACTATATGGAGGGGATTAGGAGTTATATGCTGTGGGACTATATGGAGGGGATTAGGAGTTATCTGCATTGGGACTATATGGAGGGGATTAGGAGTTATCTGCATTGGGACTATATGGAGGGGATTAGGAGTTATCTGCATTGGGACTATATGGAGGGGATTAGGAGTTATCTGCAGTGGGACTATATGGAGGGGATTAGGAGTTATCTGCAGTGGGACTACATGGAGGGGATTAGGAGTTATCTGCATTAGGACTATATGGAGGGGATTAGGAGTTATCTGCAGTGGGACTACATGGAGGGGATTAGGAGTTATCTGCGGTAAAACTATATGGAGGGGATTAGGAGTTATCTACATTGGGACTATATGGAGGGGATTAGGAGTTATCTACATTGGGACTATATGGAGGGGATTAGGAGTTATCTGCAGTGGGACTATATGGAGGGGATTAGGAGTTATCTACATTGGGACTATATGGAGGGGATTAGGAGATATCTGCAGTGGGACTATATGGAGGGGATTAGGAGTTATCTGCGGTGGGACTACATGGAGGGGATTAGGAGTTATCTGCATTGGGACTATATGGAGGGGATTAGGAGTTATCTATAGAGGGACTACATGGAGGGGATTAGGAGTTATCTGCAGTGGGACAATATGGAGGGGATTAGGAGTTATCTGCGGTGGGACTACATGGAGGGGATTAGGAGATATCTGCATTGGGACTATATGGAGGGGATTAGGAGTTATCTGCAGTGGGACTATATGGAGGGGATTAGGAGTTATCTGCATTGGGACTATATGGAGGGGATTAGGAGTTATCTGCATTGGGACTATATGGAGGGGATTAGGAGTTATCTGCAGTGGGACTATATGGAGGGGATTAGGAGATATCTGCATTGGGACTATATGGAGTGGATTAGGAGTTATCTGCATTGGGACTATATGGAGGGGATTAGGAGTTATCTGCATTGGGACTATATGGAGGGGATTAGGAGTTATCTGCAGTGGGACTACATGGAGGGGATTAGGAGTTATCTGCATTGGGACTACATGGAGTGGATTAGGAGTTATCTGCATTGGGACTATATGGAGGGGATTAGGAGTTATCTGCAGTGGGACTACATGGAGGGGATTAGGAGTTATCTGCATTGGGACTACATGGAGTGGATTAGGAGTTATCTGCATTGGGACTACATGGAGGGGATTAGGAGTTATCTGCATTGGGACTACATGGAGTGGATTAGGAGTTATCTGCAGAACAGTCTATATCCTTGTGGGGATTAAACAATTTTCCTTGTTTAACTATCCTTGTGAGGATTTCTGGTCCCCACAAGGATAGTAACACCAAACACACACACACACACACATACACACACACCTTCAGGGACCGGCAGAAACACGCCTGCTTCTGCAGCATGCAGCCCAGTTTATTGTCTGCTTAAAGCTACAGTCTAAATAAATAAATCGAAATACAACAACATTTTACTAGGCTTTACAACTGAGGAATGGGGTGAAATGTTTAGTTGTGCTAAACTCCCAAGGCATTTATAAATTATATTATTCTAAAAACATGTAGGGTGCATTCGGAAAGAATTCAGACCCCTCGACTTTTTTGACGTTTTGTTACGTTACAGCCTTATTCTAAAATGTATTTTTTCCCCTCAACAATCTACACACAATACAAATTATTATTATTATTATTATTTTTTTAATTCATAAGAAATAAAAAACATAAATACTATATTTACATAAGTATTCAGACCCTTTGCGATGAGACTCAAAATTGAGCTCAGGTGCATCCTCTTTCCATCGATCATTCTTGAGATTTCTTTACAACTTAATTGGAGTCCACCTGTGGTAAATAAATTGATTGGACATGATTTGGAAAGGCACACTCCTCTCTATATAAGGCCCCACAGATGACAGTGCATGTCAGAGCAAAAACCAAGCCATGAAGTTGAAGGAGACGGGATTGTGTCGAGGAACAGATCTGGGGAAGGGCACCAAAAAATGTCTGCAACATTGAAGGTCTCCAAGAACACAGTGAGGTTGGGGCCTTTGGTCAGCAAGGTGAGAACCTTCCAGAAGGATAACCATGTCTGCAGCACTCCTCCAATCAGGCCTTTATGGTAGAGTAGCCAAACAGAAGCCACTCCTCAGTAAAAGGCAGCCCGCTTGGAGTTTGCCAAGAGCAGCTAAAGGACTCTCAGACCATGATGAAACTGAACTCTTTCGATAACTCTTTGAATGCCATGCATCACGTCTAGAGGAAACCTGGCACCATCCCTACAGTGAAGCATGGTGGTGGCAGCATCATGCATCACTTCTGGAGGAAACCTGGCACAATCCCTACGGTGAAGCATGGTGGTGACAGCATTATGCTGTGGGGATGTTTTTCAGCAGCAGGGACTGGGAGACTAGTCGGGATCGGGGTAAAGATGAACACAGCAAAGTACAGAGAGATCCTTGATGAAAACCTCCCTCCAGAGCGCTCCAGAGACCTCAGACTGGGACGAAGGTTCACCTTCCAACAGGACAACAACCCTAAGCATAGCCAAGTCAACACAAGAGTGGCTTCGGGACACGTCTCTGATTGTCCTTGAGTGGCCCAGTCAGAGCCCAGACTTGAACCCATATCGAACGTCTCTGGAGAGACCTGAAAAAATCTGTGCAGCAACGCTTCCCGTCCAACCTGACAGAGCTTGGTAGGATCTGCAGAGAATAATGGGAGAAACTCCCCAAATACAGGTGTGCCAAGTTTGTAGCGTCATACCCAAGAAGACTCGAGGCTGTAATTGCTGCCAAAGGTTCTTCAACAAAATACTGAGTTAAGGGTCTGAATACTTATGTAAATGTGATATTTCATTATCTCAGCCAATCATGTCTAGCGGGAAGGTTGCTCACTTTTTCTGTGGCTAAACCAACTGGGCTCGTAATTCAACTGTTTTATTCGTATTTACAGATGACATACACGTTTTATATTAAGGCACATGAAAGTTCACATGTTCGAGAAGGCATTTCTGTTAAAAAAAATGCATTTTGTACAACAAAAATATTTTTTACCTTCAAACAGCTCTCATGTGAAGTCATGACTTATGACATATGCCTAGCATCCTGAATCGGGTCACACATGTCTAAAACACTGCTTTTTGCTTTGTCATTATGGGGTATTGTGTGTAGATTGAAGGGGGGGGGGGGGCAAAAAACAATTTCATACATTTTAGAATAAGACTGTAATGTAACAAAATGTGGAAAAAGTCAAGAGGTCTGAATACTTTACCAAATGAACTGTACAATACCATTGAACAGCTTCCCCAAATCCCAGACTCTAGCTTCAATACTGCCAAGCCCCTCAGGCAAATCACACGTCACTCTCTCTGCCGGTGTTTGGTTGTTTGTTGGAGTCCCGGTGTCGTGCTGCTGTTATTAATGATCATGTATGGTGTTACTATATGATCAGCGGGACAGGACACAATCTGAAGTATGACCTCACACGTAATGAGAAAATCAATATAGTGTGCGTCGTGTAGAGATGGGGTCGATCAGTATCAAATAGGTTTAAAATGAATAGGGCTTGCTATCCTACCGTTGGGAAATTAGCTACTGTGGTTCAAGTATTATTGTGTATACTTTTGCATCTTCTCATCGATTTACAGCGTAATTCCAAAATATACAAATATTCATGAACCCCCAAAAATATATATCGCTCCTTCAGCGTATTGATCCAAACAGAACTGCCGTCTCATATTTACCAGTTTCCTCATAAGAACTACAGTACATGTCCAGGGAACATTCGCCCGTTCACTCATAGCACGGGGATATTTCAAACAATTACAACCGGTTTGAACACACCAGGTGTTCATTATGGAAATCAATCTATTGATAATGGATCAAAGTCTCCCTTTAACAAGTCTCCCCATGTGCGGTGATCAGAAGAAATGCTTTAAAGATGAGTCTGTGTCCTAAATGTCACCATATACTCTGACATAATGCGCTATTTTGTAAAAAAAGTAGTGCCTTAACTATGGAATATAGTGCCATTTGAGACACAAATGAGGGTTATACAGTCCAGTATTCCACTGACTTATAGGAAGGTCAAAAAGAGGTCCCCTCCAACACGTTCTACTGTAAATCAAATCAAATAACATTGTATTTGTCACATACACATGGTTAGCAGATAATAGCAGTTAATGCGAGTGTAGCGAAATGCTTGTGCTTCTAGTTCCGACAATGCAGTAATAACCAACGAGTAATCTAACCTAACAATTCCACAACTACTACCTTATACACACAAGTGTAAAGGGATGAATGAGAATATGTACATGAAAATATATGAATGAGTGATGGTACAGAGGCAAGATGCAGTAGATGGTATAGAGTACAGTATATACATATGAGATGAGTAATGCAGGGTATGTAAACATTATATGAAGTGGCATTGTTTAAAGTGGCTAGTGATACATTACATCAAGATGGCAAGATGCAGTAGATGGTATAGAGTACAGTATATACATATGAGATGAGTAATGTAGGGTATGTAAACATTATATGAAGTGGCATTGTTTAAAGTGGCTAGTGATACATTACATCAAGATGGCAAGATGCAGTAGATGGTATAGAGTACAGTATATACATATGAGATGAGTAATGTAGGGTATGTAAACATTATATGAAGTGGCATTGTTTAAAGTGGCTAGTGATACATTACATCAAGATGGCAAGATGCAGTAGATGGTATAGAGTACAGTATATACATATGAGATGAGTAATGTAGGGTATGTAAACATTATATAAAGTGGCATTGTTTAAAGTGGCTAGTGATACATTTATTACATACATTTTTCCATTATTAAAGTGGCTGGAGTTGAGTCAGTATGTTGGCAGCAGCCACTCAATGTTAGTGATGGCTGTCTAACAGTCTGATGGCCTTGAGATAGAAGCTGTTTTTCAGTCTCTCGGTCCCTGCTTTGATGCACCTGTACTGACCTTGCCTTCTGGATGATAGCGGGGTGAACAGGCATTTGACTCGGGTGGTTGTTGTCCTTGATGATCTTTATGGCCTTCCTGTGACATCGGGTGCTGTAGGTGTCATGGAGGGCAGGTAGTTTGCCCCCGGTGATGCGTTGTGCAGACCTCACTACCCTCTGGAGATCCTTGCGGTTGTGGGCGGAGCAGTTGCCGTACCAGACGGCGATACAGCCCAACAGGATGCTCTCGATTGTGCATCTGTAAAAGTTTGTGAGTGTTTTTGGTGACAAGCCGAATTTCTTCAGCCTCCTGAGGTTGAAGAGGCGCTGCTGCGCCTTCTTGACCACGGTGTCTGTGTGGGTGGACCATTTCAGTTTGTCCGTAATGTGTACGCCGAGGAACTTAAAACTTTCCACCTCCACTACTGTCCTGTCGATGTGGATAGGGGGGTGCTCCCTCTGCTGTTTCCTGAAGTCCACGATCATCTCCTTTGTTTTGTTGACTTTGAGTGTGAGGTTATTTTCCTGATACCACACTCCGAGGGCCCTCACCTCCTCCCTGTAGGCCGTATCGTCGTTGTTGCTAATCAAGCCTACCACTGTAGTGTCGTCTGCAAATTGATGATTGAGTTGGAGGCGTGCATGGTCACGCAGTCATGGGTGAACAGGGAGTACAGGAGAGGGCTGAGAACGCACCCTTGTGGGGCCCCAGTGTTGAGGATCAGTGGGGTGGAGATGTTGTTACCTGCCCTCACCACCTGGGGGCGCCCGTCAGGAAGTCCAGGACCCAGTTGCACAGGGCGGGGTCGAGACCCAGGGTTAACCATAACCCATAGAGAGGACCAGAGAGATATTAACCCTAACCCATAGAGAGGACCAGAGGGAGGTTAACCCTAACCCATAGAGAGGACCAGAGGGAGGTTAACCCTAACCCATAGAGGACCAGAGAGATATTAACCCTAACCCATAGAGAGGACCAGAGAGATATTAACCCTAACCCATAGAGAGGACCAGAGAGATATTAACCCTAACCCATAGAGATATTAACCCTAACCCATAGAGAGGACCAGAGAGATATTAACCCTAACCCATAGAGGACCAGAGAGATATTAACCCTAACCCATAGAGAGGACCAGAGGGAGGTTAACCCTAACCCATAGAGGACCAGAGAGATATTAACCCTAACCCATAGAGAGGACCAGAGAGATATTAACCCTAACCCATAGAGAGGATCAGCGAAATGTCTGCTTCAAATGAACGCAGGGTCTTAATGAATTGTTTACAAGGTTACTTTGAAATACCATTCATTATTTACAAGTTTAGAGTAAGAAGCTGCTAGCCATTGGCTGCTAACAGCTGAGAACTGCTAGCCATTGGCTGCTAACAGCTGAGAACTGCTAGCCATTGGCTGCTAACAGCTGAGAACTGCTAGCTGGCAAGCACAAAATCAGTCAACAACTTTGGGAGTACAGACCCCGAGAAATTGTCTGAATTCCGAATAGGACCACCGCCTGGCCCGAATTCAAAAGTATGAACTGCCAAAAATGCACAGTGAAAGACGAGAATGATTATTCGGTAAAGGGAAAAAAAATAGAGGAATACTAAGACAAAAGGAATGTGACACAGTGTGTAAATGATAACACATTAGTACAGGAAATTAAGAAATGTATTAAATTGATGGAAGTGAATACTGGAATTTAACAATTAACTATGCAAATGAGCAAAAGCTGTGTGCATTAAGGAAATAAACGCTTGGCTCAAATAGAAGCTTTCTCTAATATGTGCCTGTTGTGTTCAGTTTTTTAAATTGGGTCAGCAATTGAAAGGTTGCTAGTTCGAATTTACGAGCCGACGAGGTGAAAAATATGTTGATCTGCCCTTGAACAGGGCACTTAACCCTAATTGTTCCAGGGTCGCCGTCAATAATGGCTGATCCAGGGTGTCTCAGGGGAAGTGGGATATGGTGACCCTGGCCGTGACCCCACTCTCCGAGGGTGTCTCAGGGGGAGTGGGATATGCAAAACC